>NW_019154217.1:411695-433764 GCF_002288905.1 Enhydra lutris kenyoni | reverse complement strand
TGCACATTTAATGTATACATTTTGATGCATATCCCCATGATACCATTACCACAAAAAAAGTAATAGACATATCCACCGCCCCTCAAAGGTGTCTTGTGTCCACTTGCTTTGTGATGGTGTATGTGTGTGTATGGTAAGAACACTTAGCATGAGATCTACCGTCTTTAGTTTCTAAATACACAGCACAACGCTGTATTGTCAACTACAGACACAGCGTTCCCAGCAGATCTCTAGAACTCATTCATCTGGTCTAGCTGTAACTTCATATCCGTTGAACAACAATGCCCCATTTCCCCCTCTCTTCATCCCCTGGAAACTACCATTCTGTTCTCTGCTTCTGTAAGTTTGACGATTTTAGGCTTCTCCTGTTGGTGAAATCAGTCAGTATTCTTTAAAAAAAAAAAAAAAAAAAAAAAAAAAGAGGGTGCCTGGGTGGCTCAGTCGGTTAAGCCTCTGCCTTTGGTTCAGGTCATGATCTCAAGGTTCTGGGCCCGAGTGGGGCTCTCTGATCAGCAGGGAGTCTGCTTCTCCCTTTCCCTCTGCCCCTCCCCCAGCTCGTGCTCTCTCATTCACACTCTCTCTCTCAAATAAAAAATAAAAATAAAAATAAAAAGGGAGAGACAAATCAGGCAGTATTTGTCCTTCTGTGACTGGCTTATTTCACTTAGCATATGTTCCCAGCTCATTCATGTTGTTGCAAAGTTAGGATTTCCTCTTTTGAAGCTTTTGTTTTGCTTCAACCACTGACCCCTTATTTAATTGGGTGAGATTCCCTTTAAATGCTGTCCCCTGGGCTGTTCTGCTGCCTGATGCTCTTCCCCTCCTACTGCCTTGGTCTGAAATACTTTTGTCATGTCAGTTTTCATACTGTAGGGGAAAGGACAGAACATGAATTCAAACAAATAGAGAAGCCAGTAAACAGTATTAATGGTAAACCCATTTATTTTTTCCTTTATAAAATGAGTGAAATCAGGGGCAGGATGGTGGCAGAAAAAAAAAAAGAGCAAATATTAATCTTTCATAAAGGGAATAGAAAAAAAATCAACTATTCAATTATTTAAATATTTGGCAAGTTGACGGTGACATTAGATGAGTAAGTCAGTAGGCTCCAACTAAACTATCTTCAAGGAAAAGGAAAGGATTTTAAGAAACTACAAAATGAATAAGAAATGAGGTTATTAGGGATATGATGAGAAAGGTATATGTATCATCTCCTGAGAAAAAAGCAAAGCAATCAGAAACTCCAGGGGAGGAAAATGCTGTACAAGAAAAGTGTAGCGCCAATATGAATCTGAAATTCAGCATGATTTTGAGCAATGTGTACAGTTAAAAAAAAGAAAATCTATTTGATCTTCATGTGAGGAACATTCTTGGTTGAATGAAGGATGGGATGGCACTGGGGCCATTAGAGAAGGAAATCTGATGACAGCACACTGTTGGAAATGCAAAAAGCAGTAGGAATGAGCTTCATGATGATCAGAACATGCTTCTATTTTTCTATAATTCTTGCTGCTTTTCCTTAGTCTCTCAGCTGAGCTTTAAGGCTGGCTTCCTCTTCAACTCAAGATGGCTGCCTGTCAACAGAGCCTCATGTTTCTTGTTTCTAATGGAGGACGGGGAGAGGAGGAGTGAAGTCCCATAATCACTGAGGATGGCATTCATTGGACCATCCCTGAGCCAATCCTCAAAACCAGGATGCCAGGTGCTGATTGGTTCTGGCATGGATTATCTGCAGAAAACAGAAGACCCTTGGGTGAGGGCAGTTCTACCCAGACCACAGACTGATGTGTCACGAGGGAAGGTAGAATGGGTTCTGGGAGGCAAAAACAACATACAACATGCCCTACTACTTTCATGGCTTTTGTAAACTTCGTAAAAGGATGTGATTCTCCTTCAATTTACCTTCAGAACTTAGAACTGCGCTGTGCTAGCAGCTACTATTCACATGTGTGGCTATTCACATTTACATTCACATTTAGTTACAATTAAGTACAATTAAAACTGGTCTTTCAGTTTTGCTAGCTGTATTTCAAGTGCTTAATAACCACACATGGCGGGGCGCCTGAGTGGCTCAGTGGGTTAAGCCTCTGCCTTCGGTTCAAATCGTGATCTCAGGGTCCTGGGACCAAGACCTGCATCGGGCTCTTTGCTTGGTGGGGAGCCTGCTCCCCTCCTCCCACCCGCCTGCCTCTCTGGCTATTTGTGACCTCTGTCTGCCAAATAAAAAATTAAAAATAAAAATAAATAAAAAATTAAAAATGTGTAAAAAAATAACCACACATGGCTCAGCTACCATATAGGACAATGCAGATTTAGAAATTTCTATCATCACAGATAGTTCAGTGGACAGCCCTAGATTGGAGCATAAATGCTCTGACTTGAGGATGCATGTTTTCTATGAAGTCCCGTACTTGGGTATGCTTTATCTGTGATTACAATGCCTTTTCCCCCCACAAAGTTTGCAGTGTAAATAAGAAACACGGAGGTTTTTCAGCTTCAACAATATCTCTTCCTTGTGTGCTTACTTTCTCAAAGGAAAGCTTCCAGGGGTCACTGGACAGAGATTACTAAGTAGATGAAATTTTTTGTATTTCAGCCCTTTTTAGTTGCCCCTTATCCACCTGTTCCTTATATGCCCTCCCTCTAGGTTGTGCTCCATTCCATGATTTTCCTCCTTAAACAGCAGCTGATACTCCATTATGCAGCTACCATTACCTTACTTTCTAAGGTGCATATCTCATTATATTGAAATTGATCTTAATGTGTTCATGGGTGTGAGTAGTGGTTGGAGGGCTGGCACAAACTTTAAAGCAAAACTCTGTATTTAACAAAGAAATGATTTGGTGATAATTGAGGTAGCTAAATTTAGTAATTGATTGCCAACATAATTTTTTTTTTCTGAGTAGAAATAAATTTTCTTGGGGGCGTTTGAGGGATCACATCCTTCCAGAATACACAAGAAGGAGCTGAAGGTGGTGTGGAGTTAGCAGAGTTCTTAAATGTTGCTCTCTCTGAAGGCATAAGGAAAAAGCTTTTGGAATCGGGAGTGATTTAAAGGTTTACAAGTGTTAAAAAAATCAGCTAAAAATTAATGAGAAAATAACATAAGTATCATTTACTGGGCACTTAATGTATGCCAGGTACTGCTTTATCTGTAATATTCCATTTCTTATTCTCAACAATTCTATGAGATAATTCCTATTGTTTTCCCATTTCTTCACTGTTAAGGAAAGTGAAGGACTGAGAGATTAAGCAACTTGCTGTAGGGTCCAAGGCTATGAAACGACCCTATATATGTGAGCCAGTCTTGCGCTTCCCGCCTTGGCAGGCAGCCTCTGCGGCTTCATCACCATGCACCGGCTTGAGGAAGCCATTAAAACTCCCCAGCACCAGCAGCTGGCCTGTGTCTCTGAATTTTGCTATCCCTGTTTATCAGGAAGTAAACACAGGCAGGGAGTTCTAAGGTTAGTTGGTTTTTATGAATCCCCCATAGCTGAAAAGATTCTAAATAGTCAAAGTTTGCTTGAGGGTGAGGAAGTCCAAGTCAAGCTAAGTAGCAATTGATAAAGTAGAAATTAGTAGTAAAATCTATTCAACATTTACTTAAACATCTATATTAGTTTAAATCTTGCCCTATTTTGACTTAAATCTGTTCTATGATAATGATTAGAGAATGTCAGTTATTTTCAAAGAGTCTTATTTTCCTGTATGTGGTTATATTGTTCTACCACCAAGTAGCCATAGGACTTTTTAAGGAACCAGGTGTCCCTCCACTAAGACATTTCTTTTCTTTTTTTTTTTTTAAGATTTTATTTATTTATTTGAGAGAGAGGAGAGAGAGAGAGCATGAGGGGAGAGAAGTTAGCAGGAGAAGCAGACTCCCTGCCGAGCAGGGAGCCGGATGTGGGACTCGATCCCGGGACTCCAGGACCATGACCTGAGCCGAAGGCATTCACTCAACCAACTGAGCCACCCAGGCGCCCCTCCACTAAGAAATTTCTAACTGCTTTTGTGAAGACAGGTCCTTCTGGGATTTCTTATGGGTCATAGTTGGGATGGGTGTGCAGATCACACATGACAAATCCAATCTACCATTTGGATTCTCTCCAAAGCCTTTGGATTCTCTTCCATGACATGACAGGGAAGCTCTGGAATCTCAGTCTCTTAAGCTGTAGACCACCTTGGAGTCCGAGTCTCTGCCCACCAACCGATAAACTCTTAGAGCTACCTACAGCTGCATGAGCTAACACATTAAATCCAAAGAGTAAAGTGAAGCAGAGAGGCAGTAAAGTAGTAAGTGGCACAGCTAGTTATATATTATTTACTGAAAGTAATCCTAATTGTTTAATTCAAGGAAATACCTGAAACATAACACAGAAATTTTAAACCCAGAATCCTTCCAAATTTTCTAACAAAGCTGTATGCAAAATTCTACTTGTAAAAATTCAACCAATGAAATAGGAAGCCATATAAATGTCCTTTTTGTTTGTTAAGAGATAGTCTGCATTTCAAAACACTTGTAACAGTCTTCTATTTCTTGTGTTGTGAGTCTGTGCAACCCAAAGGGTTTTGGCTGTGACTGTAAGCCCATGCATTTCACACAGAGAAGCAAGAGGGCCTGCTCACAGTGAAACCTCTGACTACGGGCTAATTATCAATGTGGTCTGGTCACTTGCTGAGCCCTAGGGAGATCTTCTAGTTAGTTCTTTTGGAGGTGCCAGCAAAGACTTGGGGTTTCAACTCAATGGATGTTGAAAGGGCTTTTCCAATCCAATTCTGCCTAGAATTTCTAGGACATGAGAAATGGAAGATAATTTGCTAGAACATCAGGTAGCATTTTAGTTTCCATTTCTCATTTTAAGGAAGAGAAGTAGAAGAAAGAATTTCCCCCTGGAGCCTAGGATTTGAAGCTATTAATATAAATGTCCTATCTTCGTTAGGGGACTCAACTGCCAGACAAGCAATGCTCTTTGAAGTCAAGGACTACTTTTTATTCTGTACTGCACACAAATCAATGTCTCGTGTTTCCAATCAGTGCTCTCTGAAATGAACTGAATGACCTGATATTTATTGCTCCATCCAGCCCTAGTCTGAGGAATCCTGATAGGAGATGTCATGGTGTTTGAAATCGCTGTAACAGAACAGAAGGATCCAGAAAGCAGCCCTCACTTAGCACTTGGCTTCACAGTGTATATGCTATTGATCCAGGCACCCAATTTTTCTGTAGTGGGGTACTGCTAATCCCTGAGGCAAGTATATAATAATGCACTTATTTTGCAAAGTGTTTTCTTCTCTTAAACCTACATTTTCTCACCTACTTCCCCAAGTAAAACTATGAGGAATTACAAATGTTAATCCTTTAAGGAATGCTATGGAAAATCTATTCCTGCTTCCACTCTGTACATACTCTGAGAGGTGATGAGCACAAATAAAGGAGCAAGACCACTTTACGTTACAGCAATGGGATTTTATCAGGAATCTCAATACCATAAGCTTCTAAAAGCCAAATTTTTTATTAAGGAATTTTTTAGATGACCCATTTCATTTTTTAAAAAAAGATTTTATTTATTTATTTGACACAGAGAGAGAGAGAGAGAGCACAAGCAGGGGAGTGGGAGAGGGACAAGCAGGCTTCCCACTGAGCAAGGAGCCCCATGCAGGGCTCTATCCCAGGACCGTGGAATCATGACCTGAGCAGAAGGCAGACGCTTAATGACTGAGCCACCCAGGTGCCCCTAGATGATCCATCTTAAAGTACATGTCTTTGTAATCATAAAAGCAAGTGTAAAAGAGGAAAAACCTTCTGGGGTTACTCTTCTTAGGTTCAGTGGCTAAGCAAGGTCTATTCCTTGATGGGGCGACAGTGTCATGTGTGTATGTATATGTCTACTTTATTCTAACAATAGATCGGAAGGTGAATTGCAATGTAATAAACCTAATATATGAACACAGGTATATGAAACAAAGTTCTGGCATTTGCCAAGTTCCACTGCATAGTAGTTAACAAGACTAAAAGGGGAAAAAGAATTTTTAAAATTACAAAATATTGTGAAAATGCTAAACTGTATGTTGTATTATATAGAACAATATAAAGTCTCTCAGAAGAGATATAAAGTTGAAATGAAAGTTTGAGGAGAAAATTCACTGGTCAATTCATAATTTAATTTTTTAATAGATGTCATTTTTTAGAGCAGTTTTTAAGTTCACAGCAGAAGTGAATAGCAAATACAGAGAGTTCCCATATACCTCCTGTTCCCACCCTTCCCCCATACCCACACAACTTTTCCAGCTCTCAACATTCCATACCAGAGTGGGATACTCTGATGAACCTACCAGTTGAACCTACATTGATACCTGATTATTATCCAAGTTTTATCATTTACATCATGGTTCACTCTTGATTTTGTGTATTCTGTGGGTTTTGACAAATGTATAATGACATGTATCTACTATCATGGTAGCATACAAAATAGTTTCATTGCCCTAAATAGCCTCTGTGCTCTGCCTATCTGTCCATCCTTTCCTTCAACCCCTGGAAACCGTTGATCTTTATACTTTGTCCATATGAATCTACTTTTTCAACTCTAAATTCTACAGAGTTTAAAAACACATTAAATATTTCAATGAAAGTTTAGTATTCAATTTGAGATATATTTTAAGTATAAAATATAGATCAGATTTTGAACACTTAAGTATGAAAAAAGGTAAAATGTCTCAATCATTTTAAAATATTGATTACATGTTGAAATGATAACAGTTTGGCTATATGGAAAGAGATAAAACATGTTCTTAAAATTTACCTATTTATTTTTATATTTTTAATGAGGCTGCAAAAATTTTAATTATGTATGTGGCTTACATTATATAACTGTACAGTGTTGCTTTAGACTTATGATAGCTGAACTCCAGAAATATCATTAACTGGGAGACCAAGCATTTCTCAGACATTATGAGTAAACTGCCTTTCTTTCTATTTCATTAAATTCATATTAGCTAAAAATTTAAGAAATTTGCCTGCATAAATATGATTAACCATTGACTAAGACTAAATAATCATTAGCTGATATTTGGATGTAGTGAAGCAATATAGGGAAATTAAACATTTTAACCATAAACATATAGCACAGGTCCCCGTTTTTTGTATGATATCATGGGCCTTATAACCACATGGCCTCATTTTGCCTGCAAACACCATGCCACACAGTCCTGATGTGGGAAACAGAAGCAGAAGAAAAGTTATTAAATTTCCTTACTATCTAGAGTCCACTGACAAGTCCTTGAAATAGGCAGAGTGACATTCTTCTAAGGACTCAACTGCCTCTATGTTAATACTTTGGGAAGGGCAAAAGGCAATCCTAGGGGCGCCTGGGTGGCTCAGTGGGTTAAAGCCTCTGCCTTCAGCTCAGGTCATGATCCCAGGGTCCTGGGATAGAGCCCTGCATCGGGCTCTCTGCTCAGTGGGGAGCCTGCTTCCCCCTCTCACTCTGTCTGCCTCTCTGCCTACTTGCGATATCTGTCAAATACATAAATAAAGTCTTTAAAAAAAAAAAAAGGCACTCCCAGCCTGACCACCCCCCACCCCAACCAGGATCCTGTAAGTCTACTTTAACATAAAAATTCCTTTGGAAACTTCCTTTATCTCTAAACCCTTCAAGATACATGCTGGCAATCATCCCCAAGCATACAGCCCGCAGATATACATCTGAAGGGTCTCATGACTAAGGCTTTATTAGATGGTAATAAATGACCTTTTCCCAACAACAGCTAGCCCCTCAAGATCCTGGAAACCTTGCTTCCAAAATTCCTTAGAGACTGACGCTCTCCCTGACCCCCTCCCAGCTTGCAAGTATATAATGGGCCACTCCTCACAACCCCCGGGGCAGAGGCAGCAGGAGCTCTTTCTGCCCACAGGTCCTGTCCTCGTGCTTTAATAAATCACCATTTCGCACCAAAGATGTCTCAAGAATTCTTTCTTAGTCATCGGCTCCAGACTCCACCCGACTAAACCTCATTTATAGTCTAAAACTTTATCAGCCCCATCAACCCTTCGGCACATATCTTTCTCCATGTGGACCCTTGATCTAATAACAAATGCCCGAATTTTCCCAAGAAAATAGAAGTAGGCAGATAGAACTAGCTTATTTTTATCCCGGGCTGACAGCCTTTTCTTTCTACCTTTGTCATACATTAAATATGAAATCAGAAGGAAGGAGGGAGATGAAGGCACTGCAGAGGGTTTTTGGAGAGAGAACAAGTGGAGGGTTACACACCTGCACTCTCTCCTTTTTCTCAGCTCTTAGATTCACTGATGCTTAAAAGGGGAAATAGCACTTAAAAGTGCTATATTGGTAGTGGCGCTCAATCTGGTCTCCTCTCTCATCTGTGCTTCCATAGTGCTGGGGGGTGTGGGGTGAAGCAGGGACCCGCTCTTCCAAAGTGTTCTTTTCATGCTCATTCAGCGCTCTCCAGATTTTCGGATCCCACATAGGATAGGCAGAAGAACGTGAAAAGGCATTGACTGAATTCTGAGTGGCACGTGCTTGTTTCTGTTGTATCACACATTCTCAGAGCAGCTTTGTTCGGCTCCCAGGTTAGATGATTTTTTTATTAGATATTTGGATTAATCTACAATAGAATAACAAATCCATTTGTGGAGTGGGTGTAGGGGTATGGCTGTCCATGAAGGGGGACCTAGAACGTGTACCTCACAGTATTTATAGCATGATGCTGAGAGAAAGCAATAAAGGCTTAATCATCTCTAAATACCCCAACCTTCAGGCTAACTTGAAGGTGCCCTTTGTTAGGTTTGCAAGTTACCCAAGCTTCTACATAGCACATAGCGTGATTCGATACCTGTCTCAGTGACTAGACTACAGATAAAAGTAAAGAGGCTGTCCGCTCAGAATAAAAATAAGCTCCATGAGGGAAAATATGGGTCTGTACTTTATTCCCAATACCTAGGCTAGTTCCTGGCATATAGTAGGCACTGAATAAAGATTTATTGAGTGAATGAATAAATAAATGTGAGAATGAATTTCATGTTCATCAGTAATGCTTTAGTAGAAAGGATATTTTGGAAAGTAGACCACAAGCCCATACATACAGAACGATAATGATAGAAATCAATGAATAGAGTATCTCACTCGCTTTTCAATTTAAAGTGCTCCAGTATCAAAAGTTTGTACTTGTTCTTTAACCAACTGCTGAGATGTGCTATTGTAATTGAGGTAGGCCATTATCTATACGGCAGGATATAATTTTTTAAAGTCTAAAACTAATCAGTTGTGTGTGTGCATGTGTGTATATTTAGGATATACTATTAACATTAAAAAAGGAGAGGGTTGGGGCGCCTGGGTGGCTCAGTTGGTTGAGCAACAGCCTTTGGCTCAGGTCATGATCCCGGACTTCCAGGATCAAGTCCCGCCTTGGGCTCCCATCTCCTTGGGGAGTCTGCTTCTCCCTCTGACCTTCTCCTCTCTCATGCTCTCTCTCATTCATTCTCTCTCAAATAAATAAAATCTTTATAAAAAATTAAAATTAAAATTAAAAAAGGAGAGGGGCACCTGGATGGCTCAGTTGGTTGGGCACCTGACTCTTGGTCTCAGCTTGGTCTTGATCTCAGGGTTGTGAGTTTAGGCCCAGGTTGGGCTCCCACTGGACATGGAGCTCCATGACCAGTATGGAGCCTATTTAAAAAAAAATTAAAGGGGCAGCTGGGTAGCTCAGTTGGTTAAGTGTCTGACTCTTGGTTTCAGCTCAGCTCATGATCTCATGGGTCATGAGATGGAGCCCCTCAGTAGGCCTGGTGCTCAGCAGGAAGTCTGCTTGAGATTCTCTACCTCTGCCCTTCCCTGCCCCCCATCACTCACTCTCTCTCTCTCTAAAATAAATAAATCTTTTAAAATGTTTTTAAAAAAGAAGCAGAAATAATTAAAAACAGTTGATTCTGGAGAGTGGATGTTGGGGTCCTTTAAGTGACTATTCCTGTGCTTATAAGTCCTTCTGTATTTTTGTTAACGTATTTGTATTTTTGATGAAAAAAGAAAAATCTCTCCTTATCCATTTGCTAATAAGTCTGCTTCATAGTCAAATTTTGTACTTAGTATTTTTTGCTTTATAACAATATATTTTCTGAATTAAATTATAAGGTTCTCATGCCACATACATCTTTGTACGTCTCATGATGTATAGTGCAACAGGCACTATATATATACTATATTAATGTCTATTGACTAATTAGTGAAGATTGGAGGTTATCATTTCTGACTCAGATAAGTCATGTTTGTAATTTAATCATCTGTAAATCCAGAGAAATGTCTGTGTGATCAGGCTATTTAGAACCATAGTATGTAATCATATAATCCCAGAGGTGAAGAGACCATAAATGGTCATTTTTCCAATTTTTCATCCAGTGTCTTTTAACTTCCAGCTGAAATGCACCAATGAATAGGTATCCTGCATGGCTAAATATTCTCTCTTAAGGAGCATCACAGTGACTCAAATGTTCAACTTTTAGAAAAATTTCCCTTACCCTGAGGTAAAAAAAAAAAAAAATCTCTATGTATAACTTCAGTGGGTCAGTATGATCCATTAAAGCCATCCAGAATGAATCCAATGCTCACTTCCTGTGAGAGACTTCCAGATACTGGAAGAGTAGTTTTTGTCTTCTCTTTCCTCAGCTAGATAGATTGTGCCTCTCCCCCCAGTGCTGGAGCCTGCCCATAGAAACCACATCCACTGTGTGTATTCCTGTAATTACTATGGCATTTCTGTCTTCCGGAATCTCGGTTACTTTGAGTTAAACTTTAGAGAGAAACATGGAAAGTCCTAGAAAATCTAGCGTAAAGATCCTGGTAATAGAAGGAAGCCTAGGGGAAAGAAATCTGAACATTTGTTCTTGGAAGGAAATCCTAGTCTAAGGTAATGATTTTCAAGGTAAAGAGTTTGAAATGAACTCAAGAAAAATATTTACCATTCTTCCACCTAAACTGGTGTTAAGGAAGAGGGAGTTAATTTTTAAGGCCTACATCACAACAGCCCCAAATCACCCTCCAGAACTATGGATACAGGACCAACAGCGGCAGGAAGTGGAACAGATCGGCTCTGTTTTTACCTTCTTTTTTTTAATCTCTGCCATTGCAATAGCTTGATTTTTATGTCGTTTATTGCATGACTTAGTTATATGGTGTAAGAATACCATGTATTGCTCATTTTTATTCTGCACAGATGCAATTGTTGACCTTCAATGTCTGTTCCTCAGGCTTTGAATAGCAGTGACCCTGACACCGGCCATATCACCTTTGTCCCCTGTCTGACACCTTTGCAACTGCAGTGTGCCAGGGGTCTTATTAATACGTTTTCCTTCCAGTATTTTATTAATAGCTGGCTTTCATTAAACTACTCTTATCACTTCAAGGCAAAGGGATTTCTCATTGAAATAAGAACAATATTTTGAGTGCTCATAGAAAACTGAGTTTAAGAGCTCCATGCAATTACATTTTTTACTCAGCTTATATTATTATTCTTACCCTGAAGGTAATCAGTGTGAAACTGTCAAAATCTTTCTTTTCCAACTTCTAGCTTTCCAAAATTATGGTCTTCCATTGAGGACATTGTAAAGTAAGGAATTGAAATTTCAGGTCTTATAAGCTTTAGAGAAGGCAAAGGGTTATATGGAAAAATCAGTTATTCCTTGGACTTTTTTTTCTTATTTTGTTGGAAGCAACTCAGATATCCTCTCAGAACTGAAAGCATACAATACAGGTCATTAAAATGGGTAAGAAAGCATACATTGAGCACTCCTGGAAACCTTGGACTAAGCCAAAAGTGTGAATCAAATTGAAAAGTGACATTGATGTCTTTCTTGCTATGACTAAATTAAACTCTCAAATTTTATTATTCCCAAGTCCTCATCTGTGTGCTCATGTCCATTTTATTATAACTAGGTAATTGTCAAATTCCAATTTGGTTTAATTTTTCAGCTAGAGGGGAACTGTATCAAATTTCAACCTCACAGAAGGTACTTGGGAAAGGCAGAACTATCTCTGCCTGTTGATAAGGAGAAAAGTGTGCAGCATTTAGAAACGTTTCTACACTATTGCCTTATCCAAAAATGTGACAGCAAACAGTGCTGACCATCAAGAAAGTCATACAAATCTCAGGTTTGCTTCTCAGAATGCAGCCCAAGGGGTCTGCACCCATTTTACTATGGGATTTTGTTAAAAAGTCCAAATGACAGGTCCACTCATCTGTGTTTGAAAAGGAATCCACTAAAACAAACAAACAAACAAAAAAACTTCAAATGTGTGACACCATATAAAATTTCATCATGAAATTCCAGTCGTACAACTCCCTTTATAGAGTTGGTCATCTATTAAATCTTCCTTCTCTATGTTTTATACTCAGTATTTCAGGAAATGATTTATCCCTGCTCCTCTCACATACACGTCTCAAAGTTCCCATGAAGGTTTCTATGCAGATAACAACGCAGATGTCAGTGACTTCCTTTAAAAGATCTCAAGATACAATTCAAAAGGCACATGCCCTGGGTTTCATTTCATGTTAATAAAATCACACATTGTAATTCCTGACCCAGATTAACATCATGAAATCTGTGATGTATTCTTCCTACTCTCATCCTCTGCAAGTTCAAGTGTTTTCCACTTGCTTTGCAAACTGCAATCCACTCCCTTTCCATTATATCTTATTGTTGTTTGTGTCTTCCTGTTTTTTGAAAATAAAGAGTACAATTGTTGATTGAAGTAATAAAGCTCCCATAAAGTAGAGACTTACTCACTGATTTTCACCATCAGCATTCAACACAACTGCTAAAGAGTCACTTCTGTCGGTTTCTAAATTAGCATAATTCAGCATCTGAGTTCCCAGGAATTCATAAAATATCCAAAAGAACTTAACATCTCGAGATCTGTACAATGTCTAAAATTGTGCTGTTGTGGACTGCTCAGAAAGAGCTAAACCCACCATTTGCCCAAGGCCCAGTCATCCTAACCTGCAACTCAAAGTCAGGATTTGCTCAAAAATGTCTGCCAGCAAGTCTGACACCATCTTTTAGAGGCATTCTTTGGAACTAAGACATTATCACAATTTATTCAGATTCTCATTACATTGCACATGGTGGAGATGGCAGGTCATCCACACATTAGCATGTTTTCAGATTAGCTTGTTGTCACCTTGAGCTACAGAAGAACTGAGGCGTAGGACTGGTCAATTCTAATAGAGTGTGAAGGCATAGTTTGTAAAGTCTTTGAAGAAGCGAATACATGTCTTTGAAATCCCCAGCACATCTAGCATATCACTGGTCTTTATACTTGCTGAACAATACTTGGTGCGGAGAGCACCAAGAGTGCAAACCGAAATCATTTAATGTGCTTGTAGAAGGCTGGCTCTTCTTACCTTGGCTTTTGCTGATTAATCTGTTAACTCTGACCTCAGCTTACTGCCCACTTATGTGCTGGCTTATTTCCTTGACAAGTCTTCCTCCATGTTCTTCATGGGTGAGTTTAGAGTTCCTGAAGTTTTCTTTCTGACCGTCTTATCCTGGAGATAAAGAAAGAAGAGCAGATATGAGCCTCTGTGTGTTTGTGGTGGTGCTGGTGGGGAGGAAGGAGTTCTAGAAATATTATTAATGATCATCTTACCTTCAAAAGGGAAGTAAAAGCTATTCATAAATGTGTAGGTTTAGATATTGAGTATGTTTTATTTAGTGTCTATGGTACCTATTCAATAAGGCAAAAATAATTTTATTCAGATCAGCACACCCCAGCTCGGCATTTAAAAAAAATTCTAATATGATTTAATCTTTAGTATTTAATCTAATATGATTTAATCGAGTTAAGGAAGATGGTCCATTAATTAGGTGCCAAGTTCTTTCAGGGGCTTTAGGAATAAATAAACCAATAAAATGAAGCATCATTTCCAGTGCATCAATGGGGAGCTGACTGTGTTTTGATGGGGATGCGTGGGGAGCTGATGCAGAAAGGGAGAGAAGAGGACACTGCCTGACATTAAATAAAAACCACACCTTTTATTAGGGGACGGAAGGAACTGCTGCAGGCGTCCACTCCCTCTCAGAGGATGTGATGAGACCCCACTCCCCATTTGTCTTTGTATTTCTTTGGTTGTTGTTGTTGGTTGTTGTTGTTTGGTTGCTTTGTTGTTATTTCCTGAAAGCACTGAAATAGCTTATTTTTCTTTAACTCTGGTTACTTCTTTCCCCCACATTTATTGAGGAACAATTGATAAAAAATGTATATACTTAAGGTGTGCAACATGCTGGTTTGATATAAATATTCCTTGTGAAATGATTACAGTCAAGTTAATCAGCTCACAGAGTGACCTTTTTTTTTTTATGTGATGAGAATAGTTGCTATCTACCCTCTTAGCAAATTTCAGTAATACAGTAAAGTATTATCAACTAGAGTCACCATGCGATGCATTAGATCCTCGGAGCTTATTCATCTTGTAACTGAACGTTTGGATCACTCTAACAACCTCTCCCCATTTCCCCAGCCTCCAGGCCTGACAACCTGACAACCACCGTTCTGTAATTTTTTTTTTCTGAGTTTGCTTTTGCTTTTTTTTTTAATTCCACATGTAAATGATACCATGCATTATTTGTTTTTATCTTTCTGGCTTAGTTCACTTAGCAAAATGCCCCATAGATTCATCCATGTTGTCACAGATGGCAGGATTTCTTTCCTTTTTAAAGTTGACTAATGCTCCTGAATGTGTGTGTGTATGTGTGTGTATGTGTGTGTACCTCCATTCATCCAGTGAGTGACATTTGTTTCCGTATCTTGGCTACCATGAATAATGCTACAATATATGCACAGGAGTGTATGCACAGTACATATGCAGATATATGCACAGGAGTACATATATCTCTTTAAGATAATGACTTTGTTTCCTCTGGATATGTACCCAGAAGTGGCATTGCTGGATCATATGGTAGTTATATTACTTAGTTCTGTTTTCCATAGCAGCTGTACCAGTTTACATTTCCACCATTGGTGTTCCAGGGTTCCCTTTTCTCCATATTTTTACCAGCACTTGTTATCTCTTATCTTTTTCATCATAAATATCTAAACAGGTATGAAGTAATATGTCATTGTGTGTCTGATGTGCATTTCTCTGATGTTTAGTGATATTGCTCACCTTTCATGTACCTGTTGATCATTTGTATGTCTTCTTTAGAAAAATGTTGATTCAAGTCCTTTGCCCATTTTTTAATCAGAATGTTTTTTTGTTATTGAGTTGTATGAGTTTCTTGTATATTTTGAATAATAACCACTTATTGGATAAGTCGTTTGCAAATATTTTCTCCCATTTCAAAGGTTGCCTTTTCATTTTGCTGATGGTTTCCTTTGTTGTATAGAAGCTTTTTAGTTTGTCTGGTCCCACTTGTCTATGTTTGCTTTTATTGCCTATACTTTTAGTGTCATGCCCAAGAAATCATTGCCAAGACTAGGGTCGAAGAGCTTGTTCTCTGTGTTTTATTCTAAGCATTTTATGCTTCAGGTCTTATGTTTAACTTTTTAATCCATTCTAACTTGATTTTTGTGTGTGGTGTAAGATAGGTTTCTGATTTCATTCTTTAGCATGTGGATATCCCATTTTCCCAGCACCACTTACTGAACAGATGATCCTTTCTCATTGTGTGTTCTTGGCTCCCTTGTCATAGATGAATTAACTATATATGTTTGGGTTTATTTCTGGGCGATTATGTTCCATTGATATATGTGTCTGTCCTTATGCCAGTGCCATACTGCTTTGATTACTACAGCTTTGTAATATAGTTTGAGATTAGGAAGTGTTATGCCCCTAACTTTGTTCTTTCTCAAGACTGCTTTGGCTATTCAGAGTCTTGTGTGATTCCATATATATTTTAGGATTGTTTTTCCCATTTTTGTGAAAATGCCATTGGAGATTTTATATGGATTGCAATGAATCTGTAGATTGCTTTGTAACTCATTTTTCTTTGAACAGACAGTGAAATTGGATAAAGCTAGTCAAGAAATGACGACCGGGATATCCCCCACTGTCCACATTTGTTCTAGGGAAGAGAATGCCAGGATACCGAGATTATCTTGTCTGCTTAAAATCCTTCCTGTGTTAGACTGTAAAAGGACAGAAATTTGGCCAATTTATGCCATTTCCTTTTTTTTTCCACAACACCACCAATAAACAAATGTATCATTGAGTAGTTACTTTGTGGTTGGGACTATGATTACATTTATGTAGATGATCCCTTTACTTTCCCATATGTTGTGAAAGAGGTACTGTTTTTACCCTATACAAATAAAGAAACTGAGGCTTAGAGGGAAATTAAGTATGTTACATAGCTGCTAAGTACTGAGGCCAATATTTGAATTCATGTACTGCTGAATCCAGAGGTTACATGCTTAATTCCTACACAGAACTACCTTTTAAAGGGCCCTCCTCCTCCTTTGTTTAAATCCCAGATTTCATGTGCTTTATTTCATGTGTGGAATGGGGACAACAATGGGCTGTTTACTTCTAAAACTACCTTAACAGGCATCTGGAATCATAATGTCCTGCAGGAGGTTATTTCTCAATCTATAGATCTTAGAAGACAGAGGCCAACCCACTACCAGACTTGGGCACAAGAGATTTTGAGAATGGGTGTGGAATACAGCCTATCTTAGAACAGTGAACCTCAATTCCTACACAAGAGAGAGAAATCATAACAGCCAGACTAATTTAACTGGATATAGGGAAAGGTAGAGCTTAGATACTGGAAAGGCATGCTTGTTATATCACTCTTCTCAGATTTTCCTGGACCTCAGTTAATTTTTGATTGAGTGCTAGAAAGCAGTCACTGGGAGATTGAGTTCTTTAATGAGTTTTTAAAATCAGGGTGTTTTGTATTAACATTCAGTTCAATTAAAATTCACCATATTGAATCCTTGTCAAAAAAGAACAGGTAATGATTTTACTTTTGTTTTGGGCGTCCTTGTCCTAAGATCAGGGCCCTGCATATATTACGAGAGTCCCTTCTAAAGGATCTTTTCTCTCATCTACTTAAAATTCTTGCATGTCTTCTGATTTTAGTTAAAAATCCTTACCAAGGCTCACAAAGCCTTCCTCTCCCCAGTCCTTTACACAGCCCCTGCACTTTGTACCATGTAGAACTATTTGCGAGTCTCAAAACATGCCTCTCCCTCTGCCCTTTGTGGGCATGCATCCATACTGATTCTTCTGCTCCCAAAATGATTCCCTACTTGTTTCCTGGCCAGTTCCACCACTCAACCTCAAGTATCAATTTATATTTCCTCCTTCTGGGTCAAGTTTCTGAATGGTCTCACCCAAACTCAAAGAAAAGCATGGGCTAGCGTTCTCATCAGTGTCTACAGCCCAACAAGCTGTAAAGAACTCATTCTGCAGTCATACAGCAGGGTTTGAACTATCCCTTACCACTTAACAGCTGAGTCAACTTAAAGCAAGTTACTGACTTCTCTTTACCTCAGTTTCCTTGTCTAGAATATGGTTATTAATAGGACCAAACTCAAAGGTTATTGTAAGGTTAAATGACAACATAAAGAACCGAGCACGGCACCTGAATCATTATAAGTTCTCCATAAATATTAACTAATAATCCCTGATCAGTAACACTACATTGTTTTAGCATATTTATTGTCCTATCTCTCACTAAACTGTGAGCCAGTTGAGGTCGGTAACTGATCAGGGATTATTAGTTAATATCTATGGACTTGGTTAACATTAACCATTAGTTAACATTTTGTCTTGGTTTTCCCTTGTGCTCAGCACATAGTAGGTGCTCCACAAATGTCTATTAAATGAGTGAAAGTTAAATATCATGAAGATGATCAATGAATGAACAAGATACCCATCCTTAAATATGACAGTTAGTTAATTATTGTGTTAAACATGTCTAGAGTTCTTTAACATTCTCCAAAGGTATGCTCACCTGGCAGAACTTTGACTTGATCCACTTCACATAAGTCACATCTATGACATGTGAGCGTGAGAAAATGGCCTCTTTATCAAAACAGTATAGGGGCACCTGGGTGGTTCAGTGGGTTAAAGTCTCTGCCTTTGGCTCAGGTCATGTTCCCAGGGTCCTGGGATCGAGCCCTGCGTTGGGCTTTCTGTTCAGCAGGGAACCTGCTTCCCTTCCTCTCTTTCTGCCTGCCTCTCTGCCTACTTGTGATCTCTGTCTGTCAAATAAATAAATAAAATCTTAAATAGATAATTAAATAAATCTTAAAAAAAATATAAATCTAACTGATATGGAAGCAGGGAACAGCTTCAGGATTAGAGCTTCTAGGTGGAAAAGGATCATTAGTATCCTGGTCCCCAATTCTTTTCCCCTCTCCCCTGTACTATATGAGATCATTTCTACTGCCACAAACCAGCATGCAGGGTCTCCCACCTGAAAACCCCACTACCTCTTGTAAACACCAACCTGAGCTATATGCTGAAACCATTCTTTGCATACTCACGGTAGCTGTCCAAAATGACAAAGAATATGAAAATGCCCAAGTTTCTCCAGTATAGGTTTATGATAATAGACCTAAGAAGTCCTAATGTCCTAGTACGCTTTGCCATCCCATGGAAACTGTGGCCAATTGGTTATTTCTTTCAATATCTGCCCTGATTTCCATCTATACTGCAGAAATTAAGAAGATATGAATTACATTTCCCAGATGCTGTTACCTCTGGGTTACAGATGTGACTGAAGTTCTCCAGTCAGTTTCACTGAATTCAGAGCGGGGAGGGTAGAGAGAGGACAGGCTAAAGCAGTGTCCATTTTGTCTGCAAGGTTAAAGCTCTCTCATGCCTAGAAGCCAGCACTGGGGCCAGTGGTGTTCTTAGTTCCTGGATCTCTACTGGCAACAGAGCAGTGTTATTTGTGCAACATTGTGTTGAGAGTCATTACTAGGGGCCTGGTAGGGAGCCCACTTCCTTCAGCCCAACCACACTTCTGTAAGCATCTAAGTCTTGGGATTAAATTCTTTTCTGCCTAAAATAACTAGACTTGTATGATACAATCCCCTTGGCAGCCTTTCCTCCACTTTGTCGTTGCTGTGGTCTTGTCCTCTAGCCAACATCTTCCCCCTTCCTGACTCCCCTTCCTCCTTCCTCCAACCCTACCCATCCTGTGCTAGAAACTTACTTAATGACATTGCCTTTCTCCAGTTAGAGTCTCCAGATATCTCTTGGCTCTCAGATCCCAGTCAAGATTATAGCCCATTGCACTCTGTTTTCCAGCCCAAAGTTTCACCTTCTCATTAGGAAGGACACTGCTTTTTACAAACAGCCTGCACACACTCACAGAACCCTAGGGAATACCTCGCCCAGGGAGGGCTTCTGGATCTACTCACTTTGCGAAAAGTTTTTCCCCTTTTTATGACATCAAATAATTTCACCCACTACTAATCCCTCATAGAAGAATACACCAAAAACACAAGCCCTGAAGGATTCCAAGAACACAAACTCAGTCACAGGCAGTGATAACCACCACGTGTAAAACTACAGATGGCCACAGGAATAGAGCTCCAGCTTTTTATTACAATGTGTTTATTCATTCATACATGCGAACACCAAGGGGCTTTTGCTTTCTCCTCACATTTCACTCTTCCCTTTCCCTTCCTAAGAGAGGAGGTTTACTCTCTACTGCTAAGATCACATTCTGAGAATGCTAAAACGTTACACAGTCAGGATGTGAGCACTTTGAGAATAAGAACTGTCTTAACCGTCTATCCAACATCAGCACCTAGCATTGACCTACTGGACCACAGTAGCCACACATATTCCCACAACAATTCTGTGACACCCAGTGGAGGTCCTACAACTTAATTAAATTCTGACACTAACTCCTTGGAGTTCACACAGAACCCACAGGTTAAGGGCTCAGTCCCATAAGACTGACCCAATTTCAGGTGCTAGTCAAAAGTCTCAGCTGTCTAGAACATACCCACACTACTTCCCATCGGGCTACAAATTCAAGCGCTCTCACAACACCCTTCAGGTTTGATCATTCACTCAGGAGCTACAGACTCACAGAATGTACTACACTAAAATTTAGCATTTTGTTATAAAGGATAAAACTTAAGAACAGCCAAATGGTGAAGATGAGCAGGGCCAGATCTGGCAAAAAAAAGTACAGAGCTTCCATCCCTATGGACTTGGGGTGGGGGGCGGTGGACACCACTCTCCTGGTATATTGATCAATATGATCACCGCCCTGAAAGTCTTCTGAACTTTATTTGAGTTTTTATTGGGGTTTTACTAGGTGGACATGACTGATAAAATCAACAGTCTGACATCTGAATTCAATCTCTAGTCCCCCTTCTCTCCCTCAAGGTGTGGAGCTAAAAATGCCAACCCCCTCACCAAGTGCTTAGTCTTACAGGTGGGGCCAGCACCACCCTTGAAAGATCCAGGGGCTCCCCTTGAGTCACCTTCTTAGCATAAACTCAGGTGTGCTGGAAAGGGGCTGTTTAGGAATAATGAAAGGGACTCCCATCAGGAAAATTCCGAGAGTTTTTGAAGCTCCATGGCAGAAAGCAGGGACAAAGACTGATACCGTCTTTGTTATTTCACACTATCTGAGACACATTTACCAAATTGAGTTTAGCTGGCTACCTCCAAGTTTCTGTTAGTCACTTTATAAAAATTAAAAGAAACGGTCTTCAATTCTAGGATTAAAATTCTCCCATTGGAAGTAATGGTCTTTAAGCTCTTCCCTGAATATTCATTTAAAACATAGTTAAATAACCCGCAGTTGAAAGCCTGAATTTAAGTCCCTTTTTAACTAAGATGATAGGAGATGAATTCTGCCACCCCAGATGGGCATTTAAGGCTTTAGTATATTTACTACTAGCATTTTTATATCACCTTTGAAGTTGCTATTGTAGGGATACCAGATAACTTTATGGCCAAATTCTGGGTGAAAATACAGCCCTGCCAGCCAGAGTAGATATCACCCAGTTTGAGTTTTATCAAGGTAAGCACACAGTAGAATAAAACATTTCTTCGTGTATCTGACCAGTGTTGTTTTTAGCAATGAAAATGGAATGAGGGTAGAGATGTACAGTTACTATGCTTCAGGTTTGTACTACTTTGATTAGAAGACAGAAAATCTGCCAGGAAGGGTTTGCTTTTGTATATAAGGAAAATTTAATGGTAGATAAATAGTAAGTAGATCCATAGGCAGATGATAGATAGATATTTATGTTTACAGATATACATATATGTGGATATATACAAATGCATGTATTTGAATATACAGGGAGTCAATGAGCTGTTTTACTACAAAGGGACAAATAGTAAATATCGTAGGCTTTCTAGGTCATACATCACAATTACTCAACTCTGCCATCATAGTGGGAAACCATGCCTAGACATTACATGAAGGAATAGTCATGGTGGTGTTCTAATAAAGCTTTATTTATGAACACTGAAATCTGGATTTTATATAATTTTCATGTTTCACACAAGAATATTCTTCTTTGGATTTTTTTCAACTATTTAAAAACATAAAACCTCTCAGCACAAAAATGCTCTCAGACAATTACTGTAGACAATCTATGATGATGTCTCATCGCTCTGGTTGCATGACCTGAGTGAAACTGCTTGACCTGGGGACTCTTCTTCCCAGTCTCCCTCCTCTATCTCATTCTTGAAAGACAAGATGGGTTTAATGGCAAATGTGCCCCAGATATTTCCAACATTGACTGTTCATGCTATTAATATCAAGGCAACATAGCTGGTGACAGCTTCTTTCATTGATTCATAATTCATGTCCCTGTTAAAGGGTATCTGATCTGATGAGCTATACATATTTCACTCAGAATATGCTAATGGTGTCAGTTGATATCAAAATAAAACCACAACTTATTTCTTTCCTGACTAGGGAATTAAGGGAGAAAATGCCACCGTTGGGGGTGGGTGGGAAATCCCAAGGCCTGGAAAATAGCTCTGATTTTTGAAAGCTCAAATCTTGTTCAAATCACAATCAAACTGCCTCTTAGAGATTATGCCCAAGTCAGTGGTGGGTGTCCTG
>NW_019154217.1:278459-341695 GCF_002288905.1 Enhydra lutris kenyoni | reverse complement strand
CTATGATAATGATTAGAGAATGTCAGTTATTTTCAAAGAGTCTTATTTTCCTGTATGTGGTTATATTGTTCTACAACCAAGCAGCCATAGGACTTTTCAAGGAACCAGGTGTCCTTCCAACCATTTGGATTCTCTCCAAAGCCTTTGGATTCTCTCTTCCATGATATGACAGGGAAGCTCTGGAATCTTAGTCTCTTAAGCTGTAGACCACCTTGGAGTCCAAGTCTCTGCCCACCAACCGATAAACTCTTAGAGCTACCTACAGCTGCATGAACTAACACATTAAATCCAAAGAGTGAATTGAAGCAGAGAGGCAGTAAAGTAGTAAGTGGCACAGCTAGTTATATATAGTTTACTGAAAAGTAATCCTAATTGTTTAATTCAAGGAAATACCTGAAACATAACCCAGAAATTTTAAACCCAGAATCCTTCCAAATTTTCTAACAAAGCTGTATGCAAAATTTTACTTGTAAAAATTCAACCAATGAAATAGGAAGCCATATAAATGTCCTTTTTGTTTGTTAAGAGATAGTCTGCATTTCAAAACACTTGTAACAGTCTTCTATTTCTTGTGTTGTGAGTCTGTGCAACCCAAAGGGTTTGGGCTGTGACTGTAAGCCCATGCGTTTCACACAGAGAAGCAAGAGGGCCTGTTCACAATGAAACCTCTGACTACAGGCTAATTATCAATGTGGTCTGGTCACTTGCTGAGCCCTGTTGCCCCAGGATACCTGTATCAATTACACCATACTGCCTCTCAAATTCATGTTTATTGTGGCATAGAAAGCATTTCACAAAACGATGGGAAATGAATTTTCTGTGACTTATTGGTGAGGGAGATATTTGGGGGAAAGGAGAAAACTTTTTCCCTGGGGCTATTCCCCTAATTTCCTAAAGGATAAAATAAAGTTGAGAGCAGTATAGATTTGATCTGATCCAGCCACGGGCTGAGGAGGGTGACTAGGCTGAGATGAATAAATAACACCGCTTTTCCAGATGCACGTTCAAGGCATTAGCCTTAGGGAATACCCTACTATCCATACTTGTCTTTATCAGATACTTTCCAAACACTTTATTTTTTATTGCTTTTACTTTTTTGTAGGCGGTGGTGAAAACCCTGAAGTTCTCTCTCTCAGCAAATTTCAGTTATACTGTTAATAATCACCATAATACAGTTAATAATCACCACATACACATGAGATACTCAGATCTTATTTGTCTTATAATAGACAGTTTGTACCCTTTTAGCAACTTCTTTCTGTTTCTCCCGTCCTCTAGCCCTTGGAAAACACCATTCTATTCTGTTTCTAGGACCTTACCTTTTTTTGTTTTGTTTGTTTTGATTTGATTTCACATATTAGTGATACCATGCAGCATTTGGCTTTCTTTGGCTGACTTAATTCACTTAGTATAATGCCCCGCCACCCCAGTTCATCTGTGTTGTTGCAAATGGCAAGATTTCCTTCTTTTTTAAGGCTGAATAATGTTCTGCTGTGTAAACACACCACATTTTCTTTATCTATTCATCCATTGATCAACACATAGTTTCCCTACCTGGTTATTGTGAATAATGATACAGTGAACGTGGGAATACAGATATCTCATCAAGATAGTGATTTTGCTTCTTTTGGATATATGCCCAGAAGTGGCATTGCTGGATCAGACAGTAGCTCTGTATTTAATTTCTTGAGGAAGAGCCATACTGTTCTATAGTGGCTGTATCAGTTTACATTCCCACCAACAGTGTGCAAGTTTTCCTTTTCTTTGCCAGCATTTGGTATCTCTTGTAGTTTTGATGATAGACATCCTAACAAGTGTGAGGTGCTATCTTCTTGTGCTTTTGGTTCTCATTTCCCTGATGATTACTGACGTTGAACACATTTTCTACTGGTCATTTATATTCCTTCTTTGGAAAACTTTCTATTCAAGTACTTTGTCCATTTTTTAATTGTCTTGTTTGGTTTTTTGCTCTTGAATTATATTTTTACTTTTGAGTCATTCCATAGGTCATCTTTTCATTTTGTTAATGGTCTCCCTTGTGTATGTAAGCTTTTAGTTTGATACAGTCCCACTTTAAAAAAAAAAAATTTTTTTAAGATTTATTTATTTATTTATTTGACAGAGAGAAATCACAGGTAGGCAGACATGCAGGCAGAGAGAGAGGGGAAGCAGACTCCCCGCTGAGCAGAGAGCCTGATGTGGGGCTTGATCCCAGGACCCTGAGATCATGACCTGAGCCGAAGGCAGAAGCTTAACCCACTGAGCCATCCAGGCACCCCTAGTCCACTTTTCTATTTTTGCTTTTGTTGCCAATGCTTTTAGTGTCAAAAAAATAAAATAAAATAAAATCATTGCCAAAACCAGTGTCAAGGAGTTTACTCCCTATGTTTTCTTCTAGGACTTTTATAGTCTCAGGCCTATGTTCAAATCTTGAATCCATTTTGAATTAATTTTTGTTTATGGTTTGAAATCAGGGTGAAATTTCATTGTTTTACATGTGGATATCCAGTTTTTGCAGCATCATTTATTGAAGAAACTCCTTTCCACATTGTTTATTCTCAGAGCCTTGTCAACAATCAATTGACCTTGTATGCATGGGTTTATTTCTGGGTTCTTTATTCTGTTCCATTGACCTAAAAGTCTGTTTTAATGCCAGTACCATAATGTTTTGCTTACTATAGTTTGGTAATATAGTTTGAAAGAAGGAAGTGTGATGCCGATAGCTTTGTTCTTCTTTCTCTACATTGTCTTGGCTGTTTGGGGTCTTTTGTGGTTCTTAGGAATTTTAGTATTCATTTTCCTATCTGTAAAAAATAACATTGAAATTTTAATAGGGATTGCACTGAATCTGTAGTTTCAGGTAGTATGGACATTTAACTATATTAATGTTCCAATCCATGAACATGAATATTTTTCCATTTATGTGTGTCTTCTTCAATTTCTTTCACCAATGTTTTGCAGTTTGAGTGTATAGGTCTTTCACCTTCTTCATTTTGTTCCTAAGTATTTTATTCTTTTTGATGCTATTGTAAACAGATTTTTTCTTAATTTCTTTTTCCAGACATTTTGTTGTTAGTATATAGAAACACACTGATTTTTGAATATTGATTTTGTATCCTGCAACTTTACTGAATTTGTTTATTATTTCTAGCAGTTTTTGGTGGAATTCTTAGGGTTTCCTATATCTAATATCAGGTCATCAGCAAACAGACAAATTTACTTCCTCCTCTCTGATTTGGATGGCTTTTATTTCTTTTTCTTCC
Source organism: Enhydra lutris kenyoni (assembly GCF_002288905.1). NCBI lineage: Eukaryota > Metazoa > Chordata > Mammalia > Carnivora > Mustelidae > Enhydra > Enhydra lutris. The sequence continues at coordinate 338,432 of NW_019154217.1, read as the reverse complement.
CTAAGACTAGGATTTCATTACTATATTGAATAAATGTGAGAATGGGAGGTGAAAGTGTGTATCCTTGTCTTGTTCTTGATCTTAAGGAAAAGCTTTCAGTTTTTCATCATTGAGTATGATGTTAGCTATGGGCTTTCCATATGTGGCCTTTATTATGTTGAGGTACATTCCTTCCATACCCATTGTGTTTAAATTTTTTTTAATCATGATATAACGTTAAGTTTTGTCTAATGTTTTTTCTGCATCTATTGAGATGACCATGTTCTGTTTTTTCTCCTTTATTTTGTTCTGTGGTATATTACATTTTACTGATTTGCGTATATTGAACCATCTTTGCATCTCTTGAATAAATCCCACTTGATTAGGGTGTACTTTCCTTTGAATGTATTGTTAATTTTGGTTTGCTAATATTTTGCCCGGGAGTTTTGCACCTATGTTCATCAGGGACATCGGCCTGTAGTTTTCTTCTGGTGTCCTTGTCTGGCTCAGGTATCAGAGTAATGCTGAACTCATAGAATGAGTTTAGAAATGTTCCCTCTTCTCTTTTTTGGAAGAGTTTGAGAAGAATTGAGAATAATAATAATATCAGTTATTATTTAAATGTTTAGTTGAATTCACCAGTGAAGCCATTATGTTCTGTTCTGTTGTTTGTTGGGAAATTTTTGAGAGCTGATTCAATCTCTTTAGTAGTAACTATTCTACTCAGATTTTCTATTTCTTCATAATTGAGTCTTTGTAGCTTGTGTGTTTCTAGGAATTTATCCATTTCTTAAAGGTTATCTACTTGGTTAACATATAATTTTGATAGTAGTTTCATATGATTCTTGGTATTTCTGTAGTATCAGTTGCAGTGTTTTCTTTTTCATTTCTGATATTTTTGGTCTTGTTTTTTAGTCCAGGTAAGGGATTGCCTATTTTATTTATCTTTTCAAAACATAAGTTCTTACTTTCATTGATCTTTCCCATTGTCTTTCTAGTCTCTATTTCATTCATTTCATTTTATTTACTTTCTCCTACTAATTTTGGGCTTAGTTTATTCTTTTTCTAGTTCCTTGAGGTAAAAAATTAGGCTGTTTATTTGAGTTCTTTTTTCTTAATGTATGCATGCATCACTATAAACTTCCCTCTTCAAACTGCTTTTGCTGCATCCCAGAAGTTTTGGAATGTTGTGTATCCATTTTTATTTGTCCAAATATTTATTTTTTATTTCTCTTTTCATTTCTTGCTTGACCCATTGATTGCTCAGGGACTGTGTTGTTTAGTCTCCACATATTTGTGAATTTTCCAGTTTTCCTCTTGTAATCGCTTTTTAATTCTATACCATGTGGTCAGAAAAGATGTTTGATAATTATTTCAGTCTTCCTAAATTTCTAAGACTTGCTCTGTGACGTAACATATGATCTATCCTGGAGAATGTTTCGTGTGCACTTACAAAGAATGTGCATTCTGCTGCTAAGGGATGGAATGTTCTATACATGTGTGTTAGGTCCATCTGGTACCTGGGGCAGCAGTTTGTGAGGTCTGCAGTCAAATTCCTTGCTGGGAAAGGCTGGGAAACTGGTGTTTCTGCCTGCTCTCTCTGTGCTGAACCTTGAGGGGATAGCTGTGGCAAGTGTTTATGCCCCTTTTAACAAGTGTTTCTTTGTTTGCTATAATCCCAAGGGACTTGTGAATGCAAGCCCTCTTGCTTTCAGGGCTAGATGGTTTGGGCTCCTGTCCCTTGGGTGGTAGCCCACATTGGGGCACAAAATAAATTGTGGTCCAAACCTTTCACTCCTGGGGTGAAGCTAAGAGTGGGGGATTCCCTCCTGACTATATGATATCGTGTCAAAGGTAGGTTTATGGTGAGAGTGTGTCTCAGTCTTTCTTACTGTTTTAAGGTAGACATTTCTTGTCATCTGATGTATAGGAGTCCCTCAAATCATTTTTTGATTTCTCTCACAGGGAAATTGTTTTCTGTGGCTGTACTCAGTGCAATCATTGGGGGAAAAACTCAGGAGCCTCCTATGTCACGATCTAGTCTGGATCCCCCAGGTTATCTCAAGTACTTGAAAGGAGTAGAAATCTAGGAGGGAGGATGTGAGAAGTTATTTCTCACAGATGCAAAAATTAATATTGACATGTTAGTTTTAGAGGCTATCATATATTGCGTCCTTTAATCCGGATGACTCTCCAGAAGCACAGGTCTTACCATTCCCATCTTAGAGATAAGAAAACTGAGTCCAGAAAGGATGAATGACTCGCCCACATTAGTAAATCTCAGAACCCAGTTGACAAGTTGGTTAACCTCTTCTGAGGCTCCTACTTTTTCTGCTTTATTGCCCCTTAATAACAATTAAATCTTGTTAAAATACTTATTTAGCATCTAAATAAAATGTCTTCACAGCCTACACAGGGTAAGTGCATCAGTTATCCAGGCAACTGGAACAAGTAAGACCTATGGTAGGAGAGGAGTTTATAATTATTTAGATAATAAATGGATTGCCTGTTTCATCCAATGTTTTATAACAACTCTCCATTTCTTCCTTTCTTTTTCAGTAAGTCTAAGTACATAATGCATGAAATATTATTTCTCTCACATTATTTATGGCCTCCTTCCTTTGACGTAGCTTTCTAATTGTAACAGGGTCAGCTTCAATTTGCCATATGGAAACTTAATTGAAAATGAGTGAATAATCCAGTCCACTAAAATGTCAATCCTGTAAGGAGAGAAAAATAGGTCAAGTTAATAATTTAGCCTCATATAAGATTTACTGCCTTTCTTATTTTCTACACATTTATCCTAGTCTTTTGTGAGTAGTGGCTCTGGTTTTGAGAATTGGAAAGATCTGGCCTATAAAGTGTTCCATAAAGCATACCACTGAAGAACTCTGAGGCTGTCTGCTTTTCTTCTGTAAAAATGTTAATTAAACTTGATAGTATTATTAAAAATTATATTAGTTGAAATAATGCATTGTCAAACATAATCCTGACATATAATAAAAAGTATTAGTGAGCATAGATGTTTTCATCAGTTTCTCCCCTTTTTGAGTCGCATATGTTGGGCTAGAAAAGATCAAGTCCTATGACTTACTACTTTACAAAAGTTATTTCCCACAATAGACACCTTGCAAGCAGAAATGGAGTCCTAGTACCTGGAACAAGCCCCTGCAAGGCCCTGTTTTCATCCTCTTCCTCAGACCCCCGTAAGTTTATACACACACACATATCATCTTCAGGTTTTAAAAAAGTTTTAAAATCATTAACTTATCCAGTCCCTTTTCTTTAGAAGAGGAAATGTGCCCGAGGGTGCCAGAGCCTGAAGCCACACAGTTTTCCACAGACAGAAGCTGTTAAGGACACAGGTGTTAGGCCTAAATGGCCATGCTTGTGGCTTGCACTGCAGGGACTCCTTCAACCACTTCTTTAAATGCAGGCAGGGCTTATGTTCAGGGTGCATGCTTTATTTCAGAATTTCCAAAGTCACTCACTTTGAGGAAAAGTTGAAGAATTACTTTCCCTGAAGAATAAAACATGTTGACTAGATACCTATCTGTTCAGGACCAGAAAGGAGCTATGTACTCTTCAGAACTTGCCTTCTCTTCTATATCACTACCCTCCTCCATCCTATCTGCTATTTGCACAGATATAATTTAGATGAAGCTTCAAAGAACTTGTTTCACTAAAGAGTCCTATTTATTTTGATTAGGAGATGAATCAACCAAATATATAACTCATTAAGAAATTCAGCTTCATTAAATTTGCTTGTAATAAACCGCATCCATTTAAAGAACAAAATTTGATGAGTTTTGACAGTGATAAACCAGTGAACCACCAGCATTATCGTGATACAAACCATATTCATCACCTCCAAAAAATTCCTCTGGCTCTTTTGTAATTTATCCTTCCCTTAGCTCAAAGCTCCAAACAATGTTTGGTCTGTTCTTTGTCCCTATAGATTAATTTGCATTTTCTAGATTTTTATGTACTCTGAAGTCTTTTGTGTCTAAATTTTTCCATCATGGTGACAGTTCTTTCTTTTTTTCTACTGAGTGGTATTCCATTGTATAGATTTACCACTTTTGGTTTATCCAATCGATTACTGATGGACATTTGGTGTGTTTATAGTTTGAGGCCATTTGGTTTTCCATTTCATATTCAGTCAATGATATATGAGCATTCCAGCTGCTCCACGACTTTACTAACACTTGATATTATCAGTCTTATTAATTTTAAACAAGTTCAATGGCTATATATTAGTATCTTATGGTTTTAATTATTATTTCCTCAGTGATTATTGATGTTGAACTTTTTTTCCTGTGTTTTTTGGTTATTGTACTTTTTGAAGCATGTGTTCAAATCTATTATCGAGTTCATTGTCTTCTTCTTGAGTTTTAAGATTTTTTTTTTAATAAATTCAGGATACAAGTTCTTTTTCAGGTATATGTTTTGTGAATATTTGCTCCCATTCGGAGTCCTCACCATTTGCACCATGGAAACATTAATGGTCCCTATAACCCATTTTTGAGGCATATTATGTAGATGCCAAACAAGACAACAAATAAGGTTACAGTGTGTTATTCCACAATTTAATTTTAAAATGTGCATTACACACTTACTAGTGATTATCTTCTCTTCATCCCAGGCTGTAAATTATGTACTTCATAATCTGATTCTTCTTTTCTGAAAAATAATACATTACAGTTAATGCCCAGGGCCATTCCTGACAATAATATCCTTGCTATTTTAACATTTAATTTAACACACACATGCACACACACATAAACACAAGCACACACACACAATGCAGTTCAATGACCCCAAACCATAATTGCCTGTTAAGTGTATGTTTTATGTAAGTGGATCTCTTTTCAGATGTGGAAATACCTGCTTAACAATAGTCTTATAATTAGCCCACAAAACAGGCATGACCATTTATTAGAAAAACAAAGTGGACGCAGCTCATTTCCAGCCTGAGATGCTAAGCATCAAGTTTGAACTCAGAAGAGCTTTTATAACCAATGGATACATCCCTGAAAATGGAGTTTCCCACTGGTGATGCCAAGAGACCCTTGAGTACAGAATCAGGCACTGTGGTGATAAACATCTGACATTTTCATTTGCAAGTATTCATGTTTCATTTTAGATAATGTTCCCTCTATTTACTTCTTCAGCAGCAATGCATCAAATATCCTACAGTGTAATCCTTCTCTCAGCACTTATCAATGAACTATGAAATAGTATTAAATAGAATTAATTAGAAGTTTTAATGAATCATGTCTGTCCTCATTTATTATACAATGTAATTTTCAAGGAGTGATTAATTACGAGTTACAGATGAGTGAATGGTTAATGTAGTTTGTTAACCTTACTAAGGAGTGACTGTACACAGCAAGCTGCTTCTCCTCTGTTTATTAGCATGTGGCTTTGTACCACCATCAGCTCAAGTGAATGAAAAGGTTTTAGTGACTTTGCAATTAATATGCACTGTCAGCTAATAATTTATTCCCTTATTATCTTTCATCTATATCCTATGAGCATTGTGAAGATTCAAAGGAGAATTTAGCCACCCTTACTTTGGAGTATTTCTACAGTGCTGTTAGTTTGCCCCTAGCACGTCCACCTGAGCTGCGTGATTATTTTAAGTAGATCCTATTTAATACACGATGGCTTGTTTGAAATGATTCTCCCTGCATATTTCCTTGAAGAATAGACCAATTTACCACATCATTACTATCATTATCTAAAAAGTGGTAGCTGGCTGCCCTTCATTTTCAATTTTCTTACATGCACCTTTCAGAAGCTGAAAAATGCCCAAGCTGACAAAAATGCAGTGGTTAAATACAGAATAATTCTGTGGACGGAAAGTAATGGAGAATGGCATATAGGAATGCCAAGAGGTTTTTTTTTTTTTGTTTTTTTTTTGGTTTTTTGGTTTTTGGCTTTTTTAGCTTTCCCAACAGACACACTCATAAAAGACCATGACATCCCTGGGGAATGAGTCACCATCTCACAACAATCTAGTCTGCTTCTTCTTCAAAGAACTCATTTGCTATGGTTAGATGGAGGTGGAAACCCTCATGGCGTGCCCCCACGAACACCTCCATTTGCTACCTGAAGTGTAGACAGCAAGCAGCTCATTTTGCTGTGGAAAGCAGATGCTAGTGTCTTCTGCTCTAAGTCTAGGGGAGTTTGATAGTTCTTTGGAGGCCCAGCTAACCTCAGTAGGAAAAATAACAATACTTATTTATATCTGTGTGGTGTCTAATGATTTTCATTATTTTTTCATAGGTATTATCTTATTAAATCTAGGTAAAAATTCCATGAATAAAGAAACTATTACAAGATGTTAGCTGACTTGTCCAGGTCCCCATGAGCAGTGAAAGGATAAGCTTAACATTAATTCAACAATATTGAGCATCTAATATCAGACATCTACTACTTGTTGACTGGATAAGTCTAAGTCTACTCCATCATGGACCTAGATACCAGTAGGGGAGACTAGGAATAAATGAATAAAGATAGTGATAAGCCCTGTAAAGAAAATCTGAAAAGGAAAGTGTTTAGAGAGGAACTGGGCATGAGGAAGGTTATTTTTAAGATTTTGCTTATTTATTTGACAGAGATCACAAGTAGGTAGAGAGGCAGGCAGAGAGAGAGGAAGAAGCAGGCTTCCTGCTGAGCAGAGAGCCCCATGTGGGTCTCAATCCCAGGACCCTGAGACCATGACCTGAGCTGAAGGCAGAGGCTTAACCCACTGAGCCACCCAGGTGCCCCAAGAAGGTTATTTTTGACAAGGTAGTCAGAGAAAGCCTCCTTGAAGAGATGTGATATCAGAACAGAACTGACTAATGAGGAGTCATTTAATTAGAACATTCCAGGCAGAGAGAATAGCAAATCCAAAGGTCCTGAGCCTTTTGGTGTGTTTGAAGAAGTGCAAGAGACGGATGTGGCTGGAGAGAAATGCAGCGAGGGAGAGATGAAGCTAGAGAGATACACAGGGGAGATCTTCTAGTTAGTTCTTTTGGAGGTGCCAGCAAAGACTTGGGATTTCAACTCAAGAGATAATGGATGTTGAAAGGGCTTTTCCAATCCAGTTCTGCCTAGAATTTCTAGGACATGAGAAATGGAAGATAATGTGCTAGAACATCAGGTAGCATTTTAGTTTTCATTTCTCATTTTAAGGAAGAGAAGTAGAAAAAAGAATTTCCCTTGGAGCCTAGGATTTGAAGCTATTAATATAAATGTCCTATCTTCGTTAGGGGACTCAACTGCCAGACAAGTAATGCTCTTTGAAGTCAAGGACTACTTTTTATTCTGTACTGCACACAAATCAATGTCTCGTGTTTCCAATCAGTGCTCTCTGAAATGAACTGAATGACCTGATATTTATTGCTCCGTCCAGCCCTAGTCTGAGGAATCCTGATAGGAGATGTCATGGTGTTTGAAATCGCTGTAACAGAACAGAAGGATCCAGAAAGCAGCCCTCACTTAGCACTTGGCTTCACAGTGTATATGCTATTGATCCCGGCACCCAATCTGTCTGTAGTGGGGTACTGCTAATCCCTGAGGCAAGTATGTAATAATGCACTTATTTTGCAAAGTGTTTTCTTCTTTTAAACCTACATTTTCTCACCTACTTCCCCAAGTAAAACTATGAGGAATTACAAATGTTAATTCTCTAAGGAATGCTATGGAAAATCTATTCCTGCTTCCACTCTGTACATACTCTGAGAGGTGATGAGCACAAATAAAGGAGCAAGACCACTTTACGTTACAGCAACGGGATTTTATCAGGAATCTCAATACCATAAGCTTCTAAAAGCCAAATTTTTTATTAAGGAATTTTTTAGATGATCCATTTCATTTTTAAAAAAGATTTTACTTATTTGTTTGACAGAGAGAGAGCACAAGCAGGGGAGTGGAAGAGGGACAAGCAGGCTTCCCACTGAGCAAGGAGCCCCATGCAAGGCTCTATCCCAGGACCCTGGAATCATGACCTGAGCAGAAGGCAGACGCTTAATGACTGAGCCACACAGGTGCCCCTAGATGATCCATTTTAAAGTACATGTCTTTGTAATCATAAAAGCAAGTGTAAAAGAGGAAAAACCTTTTGGGGTTACTCTTAGGTTCAGTGGCTAAGCAAGGTCTATTCCTTGATGTGGCGACAGTGTCATGTGTGTATGTATATGTCTACTTTATTCTAACAATAGTAGATTGGAAGGTAAATTGCAATGTAATAAACCTAATATATGAACACAGGTATATGAAACAAAGATCTGGCATTTGCCAAGTTGCATTGCATAGTAGTTAAGACTAAAAGGGGAAAAAGAATTTTTAAAATTACAAAATATTGTGAAAATGCTAAACTGTATGCTGCATTATATAGAACAATATAGTTTCTCAGAAGAGATATAAAGTTGAAATGAAAGTTTGAGGAGAAAATTCACTGGTCAATTCATAATTTAATTTTTTAATAGATGTCATTTTTTAGAGCAGTTTTTAAGTTCACAGCAGAATTGAACAGCAAATACAGAGAGTTCCCATATAACTCCTGTTCCCACCCTTCCCCCATACCCATACAACTTTTCCAGCTCTCAACATTCCATACCAGAGTGGGACCACTCTGGTGAACCTACCAGTTGAACCTACATTGATACCTGATTATTATCCAAGTTTTATCATTTACATCATGGTTCACTCTTGGTTTTGTGTATTCTGTGGGTTTTGACAAATGTATAATGACATGTATCTGCTATCATGGTAGCATACAAAATAGTTTCACTGCCCTAAATAGCCTCTATGCTCTGCCTATCTGTCCATCCTTTCCTTCAACCCCTAGAAACTGTTGATCTTTGTACTTTGTCCATATGAATCTACTTTTTCAACTCTAAATTCTACAGAGTTTAAAAACATATCAAATATTTCAATGAAAGTTTAGCATCCAATTTGAGATACATTTTAAGTGTAAAATATAGATCAAATTTTGAATACTTAAGTATGAAAAAAGGTAAAATGTCTCAATCATTTTAAAATACTGATTACATGTTGAAATGATAACAGTTTGGCTATATGGGAAGAGATAAACATATTCTTAAAATTAATTTTATTTATTTTCACATTTTTAATGTGGCTGCAAAAATTTTAATTATGTATGTGGCTTACATTATATTACTGGACAGTGTTGCTTTAGACTTATGATAGCTGAATTCCAGAAATATCATTAACTGGGATACCAAGCATTTCTCAGACATTATGAGTAAACTGCCTTTCACATTATTTAATTTCATTAAATTCATATTAGCTAGAAATTTAAGAAATTTGCCTGCATAAATATGATTAACTATTGACTAAGACTAAATAATCATCAGCTGATATGTGGATTTGGTGAAGTAATATAGGGAAATTAAACATTTTAACCATAAGCATATAACGCAAGTCCCCATTTTTTGTATGATATCATGGGCCTTATAACCACATGGCCTCATTTTGCCTACAAACACCATGCCACACAGTCCTGATGAGGGAAACAGAAGCAGAAGAAAAGTTATTAAATTTCCTTACTATCTAGAGTCCACTGACAAGTCCTTGAAACAGGCAGAGTAACATTCTTCTAAGGACTCAACTGCCTTCACGTTAATACTTTGTGAAGGGCAAAAGGCAAAAGGCAAAAGGTGCTTAGGGGCGCCTCGGTGGCTCAGTGGGTTAAAGCCTTTGCCTTCAGCTCAGGTCACGATCCCAGGGTCCTGGGATCTAGCCCCGCATCGGGCTCTCTACTCAGTGGGGAGCCCACTTCCCCCTCTCACTCTGTCTGCCTCTCTGCTTACTTGTGATCTCTGTCAAATAAATAAAATCTTAAAAAAAAAAAAGTCAATCCTAGCCTGACCACCCCCTACCCCAACCAGGATCCTGTAAGTCTACTTTAACATAAAAATTTCTTTGTAAACTTCCTTTATCTCTAAACCCTTCAAGATACATGCTGGCAATCATCCCCAAGCATATGGCCCACAGATATACATCTTAAGGGTCTCATGCCTAAGGTTTTATTATATAATTATATAATGTATATAATTTTATTATATAGTTATATAATTATATAATAATAATATATAATTATAATTATATTTTATAATTATAAATTTATAATATGTTTATAAATCATAAATTTATTTATAAATTATAAATTTATTTATAAATCTGTAAATATTTTATATAAAATTTATATATAAATTTATATAAATTTATTTATAAATTATAAATTTGTAATATAATTATATAATTTATAATTATATAATAATTATATAATTAGGCATGAGACCCTTCAGATGTATATAATTATATACATGTATATAATTATATTATATAATTATATAATAAATGACCTTTTCCCAACAACAGCTAGCCCCTCAAGATCCTGGAAACCTTGCTTCCAAAATTCCTTAGAGACTGATGCTCTCCCTGACCCCCTCCCAGCTTGCAAGTATATAATGGGCCACTCCTCATAACCCCGGGGAAGAGGCAGCAGTAGCTCTTTCTGCCCACGGGTCCTGTCCACGGGTCCTGTCCTCGTGCTTTAATAAGTCACCATTTCGCACCAAAGATGTCTCAAGAATTCTTTCTTAGTCATCGGCTCCAGACTCCACCCGACTAAACCTCATTTATAGTCTAAAACTTTATCAGCCCCATCAACCCTTCGGCACATATCTTTCTCCATGTGGACCCTTGATCTAATAACAAATGCCCGAATTTTCCCAAGAAAATAGAAGTAGGCAGATAGAACTAGCTTATTTTTATCCCGGGCTGACAGCCTTTTCTTTCTACCTTTGTCATACATTAAATATGAAATCAGAAGGAAGGAGGGAGATGAAGGCACTGCAGAGGGTTTTTGGAGAGAGAACAAGTGGAGGGTTACACACCTGCACTCTCTCCTTTTTCTCAGCTCTTATATTCACTGATGCTTAAAAGGGGAAATAGCACTTAAAAGTGCTATATTGGTAGTGGCGCTCAATCTGGTCTCCTCTCTCATCTGTGCTTCCATAGTGCTGGGGGGTGTGGGGTGAAGCAGGGACCCGCTCTTCCAAAGTGTTCTTTTCATGCTCATTCAGCGCTCTCCAGATTTTCGGATCCCACATAGGATAGGCAGAAGAACGTGAAAAGGCATTGACTGAATTCTGAGTGGCACGTGCTTGTTTCTGTTGTATCACACATTCTCAGAGCAGCTTTGTTCGGCTCCCAGGTTAGATGATTTTTTTATTAGATATTTGGATTAATCTACAATAGAATAACAAATCCATTTGTGGAGTGGGTGTAGGGGTATGGCTGTCCATGAAGGGGGACCTAGAACGTGTACCTCACAGTATTTATAGCATGATGCTGAGAGAAAGCAATAAAGGCTTAATCATCTCTAAATACCCCGACCTTCAGGGTAACTTGAAGGTGCCCTTTGTTAGGTTTGCAAGTTACCCAAGCTTCTACATAGCACATAGCACTATTCGATACCTGTCTCAGTGACTAGACTACAGATAAAAGTAAAGAGGCTGTCCGCTCAGAATAAAAATAAGCTCCATGAAGGAAAATATGGGTCTGGACTTTATTCCCAATACCTAGCCTAGTTCCTGGCATATAGTACTGAACAAAGATTTATTGAGTGAATGAATAAATGCGAGAATGAATTTCATCAGTAATGCTTTATTAGAAAGGATATTTTGGAAAATAGACCACAAGCCCATACATACAGAACGATAATGATAGAAATCAATGAATAGAGTATCTCACTCACTTTTCAATTTCAAGTGCTCCAGTATCAGAAGTCTGTACTTGTTCTTTAACCAACTGCTGAGATGTGCTATTGTAATTGAGGTATGCCATCATCTATATAGCAGGATATAATTTTTTAAAGTCTTAAACTAATCAGTTGTGTGTGTACATGTGTGTATATTTAGGATATACTATTAACATTAAAAAAAAGGAGAGGGACACCTGGATGGCTCAGTTGGTTGGGCACCTGACTCTTGGTCTCAGCTTGGTCTTGATCTCAGGGTGGTGAGTTTAGGCCCAGGTTGGGCTCCACACTGGGCATGGAGCTCCATGCCCAGTGTGGAGCCTATTTAAAAAAAAAATTAAAGGGGCACTTGGTTGGCTCAGTTGGTTAAGTGTCTGACTCTTGGTTTCAGCTCAGGTCATGATCTCATGTGTCATGAGATGGAGCCCCTCAGTAGGCCTGGTGCTCAGCAGGAAGTCTGCTTGAGATTCTCTACCTCTGCCCTTCCCTGCCCTCATCATTCTCTCTCTCTCTAAAATAAATAAATCTCTTAAAATGTTTTTTAAAAAGAAGTAGAAATGACTAAAATCAGTTGATTCTGGGGAGTGGATGTTGCGGTACTTTAAGTGACTATTCCTGTGCTTTTAAGTCCTTCTGTATTTTTGTTAACGTATTTGTATTTTTGATGTAAAAAGAAAAATCTCTCCTTATCCACTTGCTAATAAGTCTGCTTCATAGTCACAAATTTTGTACTTAGTATTCTTTGCTTTATAATACTAAAAATATTTTCTGAATTAAATTATAAGGTTCTCATGCCACATACATCTTTATACTTCTCATGATGTATAGTGCAACAGGCACTATATATATACTATATTAATGTCTATTGACTAATTAACGAAGATTGGAGGTTATCATTTCTGACTCAGATAAGTCATGTTTCTAATTTAATCATCTGTAAATCTAGAGAAATGTTTGTGTGATCAGGCTATTTAGAACCATAGTATGTAATCATATAATCCCAGAGGTGAAGAGACCATAAGTGGTCATTTTTCCAATTTTTCATCCAGTGCCTTTTAACTTCGTGCTAAAACATACCAATGAATAGGTATCCCGCATGGCTAAACACTCTCTGTTAAGGAGCATCACAGTGACTAAAATGTTCTAACTTTTAGAAAAATTTCCCTTACCCTGAGGTAAAAAAAAAAAAAAATCTCTATGTATAACTTCAGTGGGTCAGTATGATCCATTAAAGCCATCCAGAATGAATCCAATGCTCACTTCCTGTGAGAGACTTCCAGATACTGGAAGAGTAGTTTTTGTCTTCTCTTTCCTCAGCTAGATAGGTTGTGCCTCTCCCCCCAGTGCTGGAGCCTGCCCATAGAAACCACATCCACTGTGTGTATTCCTGTAATTACTATGGCATTTCTGTCTTCCGGAATCTCGGTTACTTTGAGTTAAACTTTAGAGAGAAACATGGAAAGTCCTAGAAAATCTAGCGTAAAGATCCTGGTAATAGAAGGAAGCCTAGGGGAAAGAAATCTGAACATTTGTTCTTGGAAGGAAATCCTAGTCTAAGGTAATGATTTTCAAGGTAAAGAGTTTGAAATGAACTCAAGAAAAATATTTACCATTCTTCCACCTAAACTGGTGTTAAGGAAGAGGGAGTTAATTTTTAAGGCCTACATCACAACAGCCCCAAATCACCCTCCAGAACTATGGATACAGGACCAACAGCGGCAGGAAGTGGAACAGATCGGCTCTGTTTTTACCTTCTTTTTTTTAATCTCTGCCATTGCAATAGCTTGATTTTTATGTCGTTTATTGCATGACTTAGTTATATGGTGTAAGAATACCATGTATTGCTCATTTTTATTCTGCACAGATGCAATTGTTGACCTTCAATGTCTGTTCCTCAGGCTTTGAATAGCAGTGACCCTGACACCGGCCATATCACCTTTGTCCCCTGTCTGACACCTTTGCAACTGCAGTGTGCCAGGGGTCTTATTAATACGTTTTCCTTCCAGTATTTTATTAATAGCTGGCTTTCATTAAACTACTCTTATCACTTCAAGGCAAAGGGATTTCTCATTGAAATAAGAACAATATTTTGAGTGCTCATAGAAAACTGAGTTTAAGAGCTCCATGCAATTACATTTTTTACTCAGCTTATATTATTATTCTTACCCTGAAGGTAATCAGTGTGAAACTGTCAAAATCTTTCTTTTCCAACTTCTAGCTTTCCAAAATTATGGTCTTCCATTGAGGACATTGTAAAGTAAGGAATTGAAATTTCAGGTCTTATAAGCTTTAGAGAAGGCAAAGGGTTATATGGAAAAATCAGTTATTCCTTGGACTTTTTTTTCTTATTTTGTTGGAAGCAACTCAGATATCCTCTCAGAACTGAAAGCATACAATACAGGTCATTAAAATGGGTAAGAAAGCATACATTGAGCACTCCTGGAAACCTTGGACTAAGCCAAAAGTGTGAATCAAATTGAAAAGTGACATTGATGTCTTTCTTGCTATGACTAAATTAAACTCTCAAATTTTATTATTCCCAAGTCCTCATCTGTGTGCTCATGTCCATTTTATTATAACTAGGTAATTGTCAAATTCCAATTTGGTTTAATTTTTCAGCTAGAGGGGAACTGTATCAAATTTCAACCTCACAGAAGGTACTTGGGAAAGGCAGAACTATCTCTGCCTGTTGATAAGGAGAAAAGTGTGCAGCATTTAGAAACGTTTCTACACTATTGCCTTATCCAAAAATGTGACAGCAAACAGTGCTGACCATCAAGAAAGTCATACAAATCTCAGGTTTGCTTCTCAGAATGCAGCCCAAGGGGTCTGCACCCATTTTACTATGGGATTTTGTTAAAAAGTCCAAATGACAGGTCCACTCATCTGTGTTTGAAAAGGAATCCACTAAAACAAACAAACAAACAAAAAAACTTCAAATGTGTGACACCATATAAAATTTCATCATGAAATTCCAGTCGTACAACTCCCTTTATAGAGTTGGTCATCTATTAAATCTTCCTTCTCTATGTTTTATACTCAGTATTTCAGGAAATGATTTATCCCTGCTCCTCTCACATACACGTCTCAAAGTTCCCATGAAGGTTTCTATGCAGATAACAACGCAGATGTCAGTGACTTCCTTTAAAAGATCTCAAGATACAATTCAAAAGGCACATGCCCTGGGTTTCATTTCATGTTAATAAAATCACACATTGTAATTCCTGACCCAGATTAACATCATGAAATCTGTGATGTATTCTTCCTACTCTCATCCTCTGCAAGTTCAAGTGTTTTCCACTTGCTTTGCAAACTGCAATCCACTCCCTTTCCATTATATCTTATTGTTGTTTGTGTCTTCCTGTTTTTTGAAAATAAAGAGTACAATTGTTGATTGAAGTAATAAAGCTCCCATAAAGTAGAGACTTACTCACTGATTTTCACCATCAGCATTCAACACAACTGCTAAAGAGTCACTTCTGTCGGTTTCTAAATTAGCATAATTCAGCATCTGAGTTCCCAGGAATTCATAAAATATCCAAAAGAACTTAACATCTCGAGATCTGTACAATGTCTAAAATTGTGCTGTTGTGGACTGCTCAGAAAGAGCTAAACCCACCATTTGCCCAAGGCCCAGTCATCCTAACCTGCAACTCAAAGTCAGGATTTGCTCAAAAATGTCTGCCAGCAAGTCTGACACCATCTTTTAGAGGCATTCTTTGGAACTAAGACATTATCACAATTTATTCAGATTCTCATTACATTGCACATGGTGGAGATGGCAGGTCATCCACACATTAGCATGTTTTCAGATTAGCTTGTTGTCACCTTGAGCTACAGAAGAACTGAGGCGTAGGACTGGTCAATTCTAATAGAGTGTGAAGGCACAGAACATCAGTTTGTAAAGTCTTTGAAGAAGCGAATACATGTCTTTGAAATCCCCAGCACATCTAGCATATCACTGGTCTTTATACTTGCTGAACAATACTTGGTGCGGAGAGCACCAAGAGTGCAAACCGAAATCATTTAATGTGCTTGTAGAAGGCTGGCTCTTCTTACCTTGGCTTTTGCTGATTAATCTGTTAACTCTGACCTCAGCTTACTGCCCACTTATGTGCTGGCTTATTTCCTTGACAAGTCTTCCTCCATGTTCTTCATGGGTGAGTTTAGAGTTCCTGAAGTTTTCTTTCTGACCGTCTTATCCTGGAGATAAAGAAAGAAGAGCAGATATGAGCCTCTGTGTGTTTGTGGTGGTGCTGGTGGGGAGGAAGGAGTTCTAGAAATATTATTAATGATCATCTTACCTTCAAAAGGGAAGTAAAAGCTATTCATAAATGTGTAGGTTTAGATATTGAGTATGTTTTATTTAGTGTCTATGGTACCTATTCAATAAGGCAAAAATAATTTTATTCAG
This sequence comes from Enhydra lutris kenyoni, assembly GCF_002288905.1. Lineage (NCBI taxonomy): Eukaryota > Metazoa > Chordata > Mammalia > Carnivora > Mustelidae > Enhydra > Enhydra lutris. The sequence goes on along the minus strand of NW_019154217.1, from coordinate 322,257 downwards.
ATCAGCACACCCCAGCTCGGCATTTAAAAAAAATTCTAATATGATTTAATCTTTAGTATTTAATCTAATATGATTTAATCGAGTTAAGGAAGATGGTCCATTAATTAGGTGCCAAGTTCTTTCAGGGGCTTTAGGAATAAATAAACCAATAAAATGAAGCATCATTTCCAGTGCATCAATGGGGAGCTGACTGTGTTTTGATGGGGATGCGTGGGGAGCTGATGCAGAAAGGGAGAGAAGAGGACACTGCCTGACATTAAATAAAAACCACACCTTTTATTAGGGGACGGAAGGAACTGCTGCAGGCGTCCACTCCCTCTCAGAGGATGTGATGAGACCCCACTCCCCATTTGTCTTTGTATTTCTTTGGTTGTTGTTGTTGGTTGTTGTTGTTTGGTTGCTTTGTTGTTATTTCCTGAAAGCACTGAAATAGCTTATTTTTCTTTAACTCTGGTTACTTCTTTCCCCCACATTTATTGAGGAACAATTGATAAAAAATGTATATACTTAAGGTGTGCAACATGCTGGTTTGATATAAATATTCCTTGTGAAATGATTACAGTCAAGTTAATCAGCTCACAGAGTGACCTTTTTTTTTTTATGTGATGAGAATAGTTGCTATCTACCCTCTTAGCAAATTTCAGTAATACAGTAAAGTATTATCAACTAGAGTCACCATGCGATGCATTAGATCCTCGGAGCTTATTCATCTTGTAACTGAACGTTTGGATCACTCTAACAACCTCTCCCCATTTCCCCAGCCTCCAGGCCTGACAACCTGACAACCACCGTTCTGTAATTTTTTTTTTCTGAGTTTGCTTTTGCTTTTTTTTTTAATTCCACATGTAAATGATACCATGCATTATTTGTTTTTATCTTTCTGGCTTAGTTCACTTAGCAAAATGCCCCATAGATTCATCCATGTTGTCACAGATGGCAGGATTTCTTTCCTTTTTAAAGTTGACTAATGCTCCTGAATGTGTGTGTGTATGTGTGTGTATGTGTGTGTACCTCCATTCATCCAGTGAGTGACATTTGTTTCCGTATCTTGGCTACCATGAATAATGCTACAATATATGCACAGGAGTGTATGCACAGTACATATGCAGATATATGCACAGGAGTACATATATCTCTTTAAGATAATGACTTTGTTTCCTCTGGATATGTACCCAGAAGTGGCATTGCTGGATCATATGGTAGTTATATTACTTAGTTCTGTTTTCCATAGCAGCTGTACCAGTTTACATTTCCACCATTGGTGTTCCAGGGTTCCCTTTTCTCCATATTTTTACCAGCACTTGTTATCTCTTATCTTTTTCATCATAAATATCTAAACAGGTATGAAGTAATATGTCATTGTGTGTCTGATGTGCATTTCTCTGATGTTTAGTGATATTGCTCACCTTTTCATGTACCTGTTGATCATTTGTATGTCTTCTTTAGAAAAATGTTGATTCAAGTCCTTTGCCCATTTTTTAATCAGAATGTTTTTTTGTTATTGAGTTGTATGAGTTTCTTGTATATTTTGAATAATAACCACTTATTGGATAAGTCGTTTGCAAATATTTTCTCCCATTTCAAAGGTTGCCTTTTCATTTTGCTGATGGTTTCCTTTGTTGTATAGAAGCTTTTTAGTTTGTCTGGTCCCACTTGTCTATGTTTGCTTTTATTGCCTATACTTTTAGTGTCATGCCCAAGAAATCATTGCCAAGACTAGGGTCGAAGAGCTTGTTCTCTGTGTTTTATTCTAAGCATTTTATGCTTCAGGTCTTATGTTTAACTTTTTAATCCATTCTAACTTGATTTTTGTGTGTGGTGTAAGATAGGTTTCTGATTTCATTCTTTAGCATGTGGATATCCCATTTTCCCAGCACCACTTACTGAACAGATGATCCTTTCTCATTGTGTGTTCTTGGCTCCCTTGTCATAGATGAATTAACTATATATGTTTGGGTTTATTTCTGGGCGATTATGTTCCATTGATATATGTGTCTGTCCTTATGCCAGTGCCATACTGCTTTGATTACTACAGCTTTGTAATATAGTTTGAGATTAGGAAGTGTTATGCCCCTAACTTTGTTCTTTCTCAAGACTGCTTTGGCTATTCAGAGTCTTGTGTGATTCCATATATATTTTAGGATTGTTTTTCCCATTTTTGTGAAAATGCCATTGGAGATTTTATATGGATTGCAATGAATCTGTAGATTGCTTTGTAACTCATTTTTCTTTGAACAGACAGTGAAATTGGATAAAGCTAGTCAAGAAATGACGACCGGGATATCCCCCACTGTCCACATTTGTTCTAGGGAAGAGAATGCCAGGATACCGAGATTATCTTGTCTGCTTAAAATCCTTCCTGTGTTAGACTGTAAAAGGACAGAAATTTGGCCAATTTATGCCATTTCCTTTTTTTTTCCACAACACCACCAATAAACAAATGTATCATTGAGTAGTTACTTTGTGGTTGGGACTATGATTACATTTATGTAGATGATCCCTTTACTTTCCCATATGTTGTGAAAGAGGTACTGTTTTTACCCTATACAAATAAAGAAACTGAGGCTTAGAGGGAAATTAAGTATGTTACATAGCTGCTAAGTACTGAGGCCAATATTTGAATTCATGTACTGCTGAATCCAGAGGTTACATGCTTAATTCCTACACAGAACTACCTTTTAAAGGGCCCTCCTCCTCCTTTGTTTAAATCCCAGATTTCATGTGCTTTATTTCATGTGTGGAATGGGGACAACAATGGGCTGTTTACTTCTAAAACTACCTTAACAGGCATCTGGAATCATAATGTCCTGCAGGAGGTTATTTCTCAATCTATAGATCTTAGAAGACAGAGGCCAACCCACTACCAGACTTGGGCACAAGAGATTTTGAGAATGGGTGTGGAATACAGCCTATCTTAGAACAGTGAACCTCAATTCCTACACAAGAGAGAGAAATCATAACAGCCAGACTAATTTAACTGGATATAGGGAAAGGTAGAGCTTAGATACTGGAAAGGCATGCTTGTTATATCACTCTTCTCAGATTTTCCTGGACCTCAGTTAATTTTTGATTGAGTGCTAGAAAGCAGTCACTGGGAGATTGAGTTCTTTAATGAGTTTTTAAAATCAGGGTGTTTTGTATTAACATTCAGTTCAATTAAAATTCACCATATTGAATCCTTGTCAAAAAAGAACAGGTAATGATTTTACTTTTGTTTTGGGCGTCCTTGTCCTAAGATCAGGGCCCTGCATATATTACGAGAGTCCCTTCTAAAGGATCTTTTCTCTCATCTACTTAAAATTCTTGCATGTCTTCTGATTTTAGTTAAAAATCCTTACCAAGGCTCACAAAGCCTTCCTCTCCCCAGTCCTTTACACAGCCCCTGCACTTTGTACCATGTAGAACTATTTGCGAGTCTCAAAACATGCCTCTCCCTCTGCCCTTTGTGGGCATGCATCCATACTGATTCTTCTGCTCCCAAAATGATTCCCTACTTGTTTCCTGGCCAGTTCCACCACTCAACCTCAAGTATCAATTTATATTTCCTCTTTCTGGGTCAAGTTTCTGAATGGTCTCACCCAAACTCAAAGAAAAGCATGGGCTAGCGTTCTCATCAGTGTCCACAGCCCAACAAGCTGTCAAGAACTCATTCTGCAATCATACAGCAGCGTTTGAACTATCCCTTACCACTTAACAGCTGAGTCAACTTAAAGCAAGTTACTGACTTCTCTGTACCTCAGTTTCTTTGTCTAGGAGATGGTTATTAATAGGACTAAACTCAAAGGTTATTGTAAGGTTGAATGACAACATAAAGAACTTAGCACGGCACCTGAATCATTATAAGTTCTCCATAAATGTTAACTAATAATCCCTGATCAGTAACACTACATTGTTTTAGCATATTTATTGTCCTATCTCTCACTAAGCTGTGAGCAATTTGAGGTCAGTCACTGATCAGGGATTATTAGTTAATATCTATGGACTTGGTTAACATTAACCATTAGTTAACATTTTGTCTTGGTTTTCCCTTGTGCTCAGCACATAGTAGGTGCTCCAAAAATGTCTATTAAATGAGTGAAAATTAAATATCATGAAGATGATCAATGAATGAACAAGATGCCCAGGCTTAAATATGCCAGTTAGTTAATTATATGTTAAACATGCTAGAGTTCTTTAATATTCTCCAAAGGTGTGCTCACCTGGAGGAACTTTGACTTTATCCACTGCACATAAGTCGCATCTATAACATGTGAGCGTGAGAAAGTGGCCGCTTTATCAAAACAGTATAGGGGCACCTGGGTGGCTCAGTGGGTTAAAGCCTCTGCCTTGGCTCAGGTCATGATCCCAGGGTCCTGGGATCAAGCCCTGCGTTGGGCTTTCTGCTCAGCAGGGAGCCTGCTTCCCTTCCTCTCTTTCTTCCTGCCTCTCTGCCTACTTGTGATCTCTGTCTGTCAAATAAATAAATAAAATATTAAATAGATAAATAAATAAATCTTTAAAAAATAAAACAGTATAAATCTATCTGATATGGAAGCAGAGAACAGCTTCAGGATTAGAGCTTCTAGGTGGAAAAGGATCATTATGATTCTGGTCCCCAATTCTTTTCCCCTCTCCCCTGCCCTATATGAGATCATTTCTGCTGCCACAAACCAGCATGCAGGGTCCCCCACCTGAAAACCCCACTACCTCTTGTAAACACCAACCTGAGCTATATGCTGAAACCATTCTTTGCATACTCACAGTAACTGACCAAAACGACAAAGAATATGAAAACACCCAAGTTTCTCTAGTATAGGTTTATGATAATAGAACTAAGAAGTCCTAATGTCCTAGTACGCTTTGCCATCCCAATGGAAGCTGTGGCCAATTGGTTATTTCGTTCAATATCTGCCCTGATTTCCATCTATACTGCAGAAATTAAGAAGATATGAATTACGTTTCCCAGATGCTGTTGCCTCTGGGTTACAGATGTGACTGCAGTTCTCCAGTCAGTTTCACTGAATTCAGAGAGGGGAGGGTAGAGAGAGGACTGCCTAAGGCAGTGTCCATTTTGTCTGCAAGGTTAAAGCTCTCTCATGCCTAGAGGCCAGCACTGGGGCCAGTGATATTCTTAGTTCCTGGATATCTAATGGCAACAGAGCAGTGTTATTTGTGCAACATTGTGTTGAGAGTCATTACTAGGGGCCTGGTAGGGAGCCCACTTCCTTCAGCCCAACCACACTTCTGTAAGCATTTTAAGTCTTGGGATTAAATACTTTTCTGCCTAAAATAACTAGACTTGTATGATACAATCCCCTTGGCAGCCTTTCCCCCAGCTTTGTTGTTGCTGTGGTCTTGTCCTCTAGCCAACATCTTCCCCCTTCCTGACTCCCCTTCCTCCTTCCTCCAACCCTACCCATCCTGTGCTAGAAACTGACTTAATGGCATTGCCTTTCTCCAGTTAGAGTCTCCAGATATCTCTTGGTTCTCAGATCCCAGTCAAGATTATAACCCATTGCACTCTGATTTCCAGGCCAAAGTTTCACCTTCTCATTAGGAAGGACACTGCTTTTTACAAACAGCCTGCACACACTCACAGAACCCTAGGGAATACCTCGCCCAGGGAGGGCTTCTGGATCTACTCACTTTGCGAAAAGTTTTTCCCCTTTTTATGACATCAAATAATTTCACCCACTACTAATCCCTCATAGAAGAATACACCAAAAACACAAGCCCTGAAGGATTCCAAGAACACGAACTCAGTCACAGGCAGTGATAACCACCACGTGTAAAACTACAGATGGCCACAGGAATAGAGCTCCAGCTTTTTATTACAATGTGTTTATTCATTCATACATGCGAACACCAAGGGGCTTTTGCTTTCTCCTCACATTTCACTCTTCCCTTTCCCTTCCTAAGAGAGGAGGTTTACTCTCTAATGCTAAGATCACATTCTGAGAATGCTAAAACTTTACACAGCCAGGATGTGAGCACTTTGAGAACAAGAGCTGTCTTAACCGTCTGTCCATCCTCAGCACCTAGCATTGAACCTGGCCCACAGTAGCCACACACATTCCCACAACAATTCTGTGACACCCAGTAGAGGTCCTACAACTTAATTAAATTTTGACACTAACTCCTTGGAGTTCACACAGAACCCACAGGTAAGGGCTCAGTCCCATAAGACTGACCAATTTCAGGTGCCAGTCAAAAGTCTCAGCTGTCTACAACATACCAACACTACTTCCCATCAGGCTAAAAATTCAAGCGCTCTCAACACCCTTCAGGTTTGATCATTCACTCGGGAGCTACAGACTCACGGAATGCACTACACTTAAAATTAGCATTTTGTTATAAAGGATAAAACTTAAGAACAGCCAAATGGTGAAGATGAGCAGGGCCAGGTCTGGCAAAGAAGAGTACAGAGCTTCCATCCCTATGGACTTGAGGTGGAGGGTGGTGGGCACCACTCTTCTGGTATATTGATCAATATGATCACCACCCTGGAAGTCTTCTGAACTTTACTGTTTGAGTTTTTATTGAGGTTTTACTAGGTGGACATGACTGATAAAATCAACGGTCTGACATCTGAATTCAGCCTCCAGTCCCCCTTCTCTCCCTCAAGGTGTGCAGCTAAAAATGTCAACCCCCTCACCAAGTGCTTAGTCTTAAGAGGTGGGGCCAGCACCACCCTTGAAAGATCCAGGGGCTCCCCTTGAGTCACCTTCTTAGCATAAACTCAGGTGTGCTGGAAAGGAGCTGCTTAGGAATAACGAAAGGGACTCCCATCAGGAAAATTCCGAGAGTTTTTGAAGCTCCATGACAGAAAGCAGGGACAAAGAATGATATGGTCTTTATTATTTCACACTATCTGAGACACATTTACCAAATTGAGTTGAGCTGGCTACCTCCAAGTTCCCATTGGTCACTTTATAAAAATTAAATTAAAGAGTCTTCAATTCTAGGATTAAAATGCTCCCATTGGAAGTAATGGTCTTTAAGCTCTTCCTTGAATATTCATTTAAAACACAGTTAAATAATCCCCAGTTGAAAGCCTGAATTTAAGTCCCTTTTTAACTAAGATGATAGGAGATGAATTCTGACACCTCAGATGGGCATTTAAGGCTTTATTATGTTTACTAGCATTTTTATATCACCTTTGAAGTTGCTATTGTAGGGATACCAGATAACTTTATGGCCAAATTCTGGGTGAAAATACAGCCCTGCCAGCCAGAGTAGATATCAAATGCTTTGAGTTTTATCAAGGTAAGCACACAGTAGAATAAAACATTTCTTTGTGTATCTGACCAGTGTTGTTTTTAGCAATGAAAATGGAATGAGGGTAGAGATATATAATTACTATGCTTCAGGTTTTGTACTACTTTGATTAGAAGACAGAAAATCTGCCAGGGAAGTTTTGCCTTTGTATATAAGGAAAATTTAATGGTAGATAAATGGTAAGTAGATCCATAGGTGGATGATAGATAGATATTCATATTTACAGATATACATATATGTGAATATATATTAATGCATGTATTTGAATATACAGGGAGTCAGTGAGCTTTTTTACTACAAAGGGACAAATAGTAAATATTGTAGGCTTTCTAGGTCATACATCACAATTACTCAACTCTGTCATCGTAGTGGGAAACCATGCCTAAACATTACATGAAGGAATAGTCATGGCGGTGTTCTAATAAAGCTTTATTTATGAACACTGAAATCTGGATTTTATATAATTTTCATGTTTCACACATGAATATTCTTCTTTGGATTTTTTTCAACTATTTAAAAACATAAAAACCTCTCAGCACAAAAATGCTCTCAGACAATTACTGTAGACAATCTATGATGATGTCTCATCGCTCTGGTTGCATGACCTGAGTGAAACTGCTTGACCTGGGGACTCTTCTTCCCAGTCTCCCTCCTCTATCTCATTCTTGAAAGACAAGATGGGTTTAATGGCAAATGTGCCCCAGATATTTCCAACATTGACTGTTCATGCTATTAATATCAAGGCAACATAGCTGGTGACAGCTTCTTTCATTGATTCATAATTCATGTCCCTGTTAAAGGGTATCTGATCTGATGAGCTATACATATTTCACTCAGAATATGCTAATGGTGTCAGTTGATATCAAAATAAAACCACAACTTATTTCTTTCCTGACTAGGGAATTAAGGGAGAAAATGCCACCGTTGGGGGTGGGTGGGAAATCCCAAGGCCTGGAAAATAGCTCTGATTTTTGAAAGCTCAAATCTTGTTCAAATCACAATCAAACTGCCTCTTAGAGATTATGCCCAAGTCAGTGGTGGGTGTCCTGTGGCAATATGGCAGTATTTCTTATGTACTAGCTTCATAGAGTTTCAAGCTTTGCAAATATATTTCAGAAAGTGGTTGTATTTTTTAAAGCAATTTTTAAAATTCTCTGTTTAAGTGAATAGGTTCATCATTCAGAAAGCCCAAAGGCAGGTGGGAAAAAAAGGGCAATTTTTTATTGTTATTAAAGGAGGAGACATAATATCTGAGGCCCGAGGCTCAATTTGTGAAGAGCATGATCCACGGGACTCCTGTTCAAGGTAGACAGCCGCTGAGACACTTCAAAAGATCATCTTTATTGCAGAACAATTGCCTGACCCAGTTTCCTGGTCAGCAACACGCTTTTGTAGAAACTTCAGGAGCTGATGAAAAAGCTCAGCAAAGTTAGCATGTGTACTTTCATCTGGGGCTACTGGGAGGGGAAATATGAAAACGTTTTCAGGTCCCTTGGATTTAGTGCTGACAGGTCTATGGCCATAGGAGCAAAGAATGAAACAAAAGACATGAGCCTGTTTTAAAAGACAGAGTCTAATTTCTTGGCAAATGGGCTTGCTGTTAGGGTTTGTAGAACACAGAGGTCTTTCTGTATTCATAATCTTTTGCCTATCAAAATATTTTTATATTGTAATAAAATCCTACTGTAAAGTACATTTTGACCATTGACTAAGGACTCACTGCCTTGGTATAAAAAGATATTCTTCAACCCGGTCTTATGTCTCCTTGAGAAAGAATTCTTGGTGCATAAGCATCTAAACAGTATTTAATTTGGAATCCCGACATGCATCATAAAACTAACATAAAGAGCAACAATGTATGTTTTAATGATTTCAAGGGGGAAAACACATTTTCTCAAATGGCTCTAAGTTAAGTTCCATTCATTGCATTCTGGAAAATATGACATCTTTAAGCAAAGAGCTCTTCAGCTTTTTATTTTAAGCATCTGTGTACTTACATTTATCAGCAAAAAGAATCTTTCAAAAGAGCTATTCAGTTTTAGAATTTCCTCTTCGTTTTCCCCCCCTTTAGGTTCATTTTGGAGAATATTATTTTAATTCATTTTTAACCCTACTTTTTGTAGTATTAGTTTCCCAGGTTGCTGTAACAAAGTACCAAAAACTAAGTGGTTTAAAACAATGGAAAACTACATCTCATGGTCCTAAGAGCTTAAAATCCAAAATCCAGGTATCTACAGGGCCATGGTCTCTTTGATGGCTCTAGGAGATGATCCTTCCTTATATCTTCTAGCTTATAGTGTTTTCTGGCAGTTCTTGGTGTTTCTTTCTTATAGCTAGCTCAGTACAGTCACATGGTCATTTTCTCCTTATGTACCTTCACGTGGTCTTCCCTCTGTGCACACTGTATCCAAACTCCCTGCCCCCCCCTTTTTTTCAATTTTATTTTTTCAGTGTTCCAAGATTCATTGTTTATGCACCACACCCAGTGCTCCATGCAATATGTGCCCTCCTTAATGCTCACCACAAGGCTTACGATCCCCCCTCCCTTCTCTGCTCCAAAATCTCAGTTCGTTTCTCAGAGTTCACAGTCTCTCATGCTTCATCTCCCCTCCAATTGACCCCAGTTCACTTTTCCTTTCCTTCTCCTAATGCTCTCCATGTTATTCCTTATGCTCCACAAGTAAGTGAAACCATATGATAATTGGCTTCCTCTGCTTGATTTATCTTACTCAGCATAATCTCCTCCAGTCCTGTTGATGTTGATACAAAAGTTGGGCATTCATCCTTTCTGATGGCTGCATAATATTCCATTGTATATATGGACCAGATCTTCTTTATCCATTCTTCTCTTGAAGGGCATCTTGGCTCTTTCCACAGTTTGGTGATGGTGGCCATTGATGCTATGAACATTGGGTTACAGATGGCGCTTCTTTTCACTACATCTGTATCTTTGGGGTAAATACCCAGTAATGCAATTGCAGGGTCATAGGGTAGCTCTATTTTTAATTTCTTGAGGAATCTTCACACTGTTTTCCAAAGTAGCAGCACCAACTTGCATTCCCACCAACAGTGTTAGAGGGATCCCCTTTCTCCACATCCTAATACTTGTTGTTTTTTGTCCTATTTATTTTGGCCATTCTAACTAGTGTGAGGTAGTGTCTCAATGTGGTTTTGATTTGAATTTCCCTGATGGCTAATGATGATGAACATTTTTTCACGTGTCTGTTAGCCATTTGTGTGTCTTCTTTGGGGAAGTGTCTGTTCATGTCTTCTGCCCATTTTTTGACATGATTATCTGTTCTTTGGCTGTTGAATTTGGGAAGTTCTTTATAGATCTTGGATATCAGCCCTTTGTCCGTAGTGTCGTTTGCGAATATCTTCTCCCATTCTGTGGTTGCCTCTTTGTTTGTTGACTGTTTCCTTCACTGTGCAGAAGCTTTTTATCTTGATGAAGTCCCAAAAGTTTATTTATGCTTTTGTTTCTATTGCTTTTGGACAGGTCTTGAAAGAAGCTGCTGTGGCCAGTGTTGAGGAGGTTACTGCCTATGTCAAATATGTAGATTATTTGACCAGAGAGTTGAGGGTCCATACCTGGGCTCTCTACTCTGTTCCACTGGTCTATGTATCTGTTTTTGTGCCAGTGCCATGCTGTCTTGGTGATCACAGCTTTGTAATAAAGCTTGAAATCAGGTAATGTGATACTCCCAGCTTTGTTATTCTTTTCCAACATTTCCTTAGCAATTTGGGGTCTTTTCTGGTTCCATACAAATTTTAGGATTGTTCCAGCACTTTGAAAAATGCCAGTGGAATTTTGATCAGGATGGCATTGAAAGTATAGGTTGCTCTGGGCAGTACAGACATTTTAACAATCAAACTCTCCCTCTGTATAAGGATGTCAGTTATATTGAATTAGGGCCAATCATAATGACTTGATTACCTATATAAAGACTCTATTTCCAAATAACGTTGCTGTCTGAGGTACCACCTGTTAGGACTTCAGTGTATCTTTTAGGGGGAAACAAAATCAACCTATAGTACTTGCATTGTTATAATATAATGTTAAATAACAAAAGTAGTATTTGCAGAGTGTGACTGAGAAAATTTAACAGCACTAACGAAGGTGACAGGGTCCTTAAGTCATTTCCAGCTGTCTTATGCCTTCACAACTTGGGGTGTCTGCTCACAAATATAGCTTAGTCCAGCTCATCCCAAGCTAACTGTAGGAGGGGATGGAGGAGATAGGTCTGGATCTCTTTCTGGCAGAACTTTTCCTCAAGGTTCCTAATAAAATATCTGGACATTCATTCTGACCCTCTTAGAATGCACTTCAAGGTCTTCCAGGTCCACCAGCCACAGTGACCCTACCAGTGAGCCAGCACCAAAGGAGTAGAGCAGTTCGCATTGCAACTATTCTATGACTTCTCTGATGAGGCGTCACTCCTAGCCTGTGCTGTGCCAGTGAGAGACACTCTCTCACAGATCAATCAAGCCTTTGGCATATGAGTGTTGGGAAAATTTGTTTCAAACAGAGATAAGTATCAGAGCCTAGAGCAGTGGTTCTCAATTTGAATCACCTGTAGGGTTCTGAAAAAGATCTTGTTGGCCCATCCTCACCTCCATGCTAGTAACTGAGTTGGGTTACTGTGCCATGAGAGCACGAGCATTTTAAAGCTGCCCTCATGTTACTAATGTGTGGCCAAAGGTGAGAACAGTTCATCTAGCACTGTGTTAATCAGACACCATATTAATCAGACATTAATATATCTAGGAATCACCTGGGGATCTTGTTAAAACACAGATTCTGATTCCATGGGTCTGGGATGGGGCTTGAGTTTCTGCATTTCTCCCAGGGGTTGCCGTTGCTGTTGACCCATTGACCACACTTTGCATAGCCAGGATCTAGAGAGCTAGTTATCAAACCTGGCTGCACAATGGGGTATCCAGCAGGCTTATACAAACTGCTGACCCTTGGGTTTTACCTCCGATATTCCGATTTAATTGGTCAGGGGTGCTGTGTGAGCTTCAGGGTTTTTAAAAGATTCCTATGTCATTCTAAATTGCAGCCCAGTGTGGGAACCACTGTTACTGAAAAAGACAGAAGCAGTCTTTGTTTCTGGCAATCCAACAGTGTGAACAGGTGGGCTACACTGGGCATCACATAAGTGTACCCATGCTGGGCAAGGGAAGTTCACACCAGTGAGTACCAAGAAAGTTGCCTAGATAATCCTAATGTTCTAGCTTTAGGTTTCTACCCAATATTAATTACCTTCTTACCATTGCTATATGCTCATTAATACACTGACAAGTGTCCTGGTGGCATTCTTCTTGAGTCATGCTACCATCCATTAATAACTGCCTTTCTCTTCCATGTCCCTGCTTCCCCCCTAGAGAGAAGGCTGGCAGGTACTGTGGGCTCTCTGCAGGGAAGAAAGAAAGACTGGCTAAGTTCCCAAGGAGGGTGGCACCTAATGGAACAGTTCACTTGTTGGGCACATAATTTAGAAAGGTGTCGAAATATGAGAGGTAAAACTAGTGAGAAAGGAGAAAAGAGAATAGTTTAAGGTGATTTTATTACACTGTATTCACCACTGGGTAAGTGAGGGGAATATAAGTCTCTATGGGAAATCTTTAACAGAATTGATAAGGCTCAAAAATGCATTCATGGTGAATGCAAAGTGCTCCTCTAAGCCTGACTTCAGGGCTTGTGCAGCATAAAAACAAAGGTTGTACAAGGAACCAGGAAGCTATGCATAACATAATTTTTAAAGATTTTATTCATTTAGTTTTTGAGAGAGACAGCACGAGTTGGGGGAGGGGCAGAGGGAGAGGGAGAGGGAGACTCTCAAGCAGACTTTGTTCTGAGCATGGAGCCTGATGGGGGCTTGAGTCCAAGGCCCTGAGATCATGCCCTCAGTCCAAATCAAGATTCAGATGCTTAATCGACCTAGCCACCCAGATGCCCCTGTGCAAAACAAATTTTTAAGGACAGGTGATAGGGGATCAACAGGCAGAAGTGAGAAAGCAGGCAAGGTGGCTCATGGGGGATGGTATCAAAAGAGGTTAATTAAATCTCCTTCATCTTGGTCAACCAAGGGCTTCCTCAGTCCATGTGAGAGCTGAAACAAGCTTTTGTAACAGCAGTCAGAACTGCTTGAACAGACCTGACCCCCAGGGGAGAAAGCTGAATACTCCCCACCACAGCAGCACCACCATATATCCAGTCCCAGTTTACATGGGTCGTCCCAGCACCTGGTGCAGTTTGTCATTTTAGCACTCTCATTGTGCTTGGGTTTGGACAAGAAGTGGTCACCCATCAAATGGTAGACTCTGTGTTAAAGGCTGAATTGAGTCCTCCTAAAATTCATGTGTTGAAGCCTCTACTTGAGTCATGTCTACTAACATTCCATGAGCCAAATCAGGCCACAAGATCAAGCTCAAAGTCAAGGATGATTAAATATACTCGCGAACCAAGGCCATGGTAATGATGTGAATATATAATAGTATTTAAAAGGGAGTGAAAAATTACATCAATTATTTGATCTACCACACTTAAGTTCTATCAGTATATTCTTAGAGGTTGATTGGCCATGGATTTATTCTTAACAAATGAACTTCAGACTAGGGACTTACCATCAGGCATATCTAGAATAATTGTCTAGACAACATACTATGAAGCAGTCACTTCCCATTGCTGAGCCTTAGTTTCCATAAAAAAAATATTCATCTAACAAGATTGGCAGTTATAGCAACCACTTGGCCCACATAGTGTTTTATTTATTTATTTATTTATTTATTTAAGATTTTTTTTTTTTTTTTACTTATTTGATAGAGATCACAAGTAGGCAGAGAGGCAGGTGGGCGGGGGCGGGGGCGGGGAGAGAAGGCTCCCCACCGAGCAGAGAGCCCAATGTGGGGCTTGATCCCAGGACTCTGGGATCATGACCTGAGCCAAAGGCAGAGGCCTAACCCACTGAGCCACCCAGGCGCCCCAGTGTTTTATTTGTTTAATTAGTTGCAAATATTCCAAAGGATTTTGCATTAAAATCCTGTTTTTCTCAATAAACTGAAGACTCTGACTACCATGTACATGAAGACAACAATCACCAGGAGTAGAGCTGCAGTTCCCCCTTGACATGTCTGCCCTTTCCTGATGCCACAGTCCCCACCAGACAACTTCTTTTTTTTTTTTAATAATTTTATTTTTATAAACATATAATGTATTATTAGCCCCAGGGGCACAGGTCTGTAAATCGCCAGGTTTACACACTTCACAGTGCTCACCATAGCACATAGCCTCCACAATGTCCATAACACCACCACCCTCTCCCTACCCCCCTACCTCTGGCCACCCTCAGTTTGTTTTGCGATGTTAAGAGTCTCTTATGGCTTGTCTCCCTCCCAATTCCATCTTGTTTCATTTATTCTTTTCCTACCCCCCAAACCCCCCACATTGCATCTCCACTTCCTCATATCAGGGAGAGCATATGATAGTTGTCTTTCTCCGATTGACTTATTTCGTTAAGCATAATACCCTATAGTTCCATCCATGTCGTTGCAAATGGCAAGATTTCATTTCTTTTGATGGCTACATAGTATTCCATTGTATATATATACCACATCTTCTTTATCCGTTCACCTGTTGATGGACATCAAGGTTTTTTCCAAAGTTTGGCTATTGTGGACATTGCTGCTATAAACATTTGGGTGCACATGCCCCTTTGGATCACTATGTCTGTATCTTTAGGGTAAATACCCAGCAGTGCAATTGCTGGGTCATAGGGTAGTTCTATTTTCAACATTTTGAGGAACCTCCATGCTGTTTTCCAGAGTGGTTGCACCAGCTTGCATTCCCACCAACAGTGTAGGAGGGTTCCCCTTTCTCCGCATCCTCGCCAGCATCTGTCATTTCCTGACTTGTTAATTTTAGCCATTCTGACTGGTGTGAGGTGATATCTCATTGTGGTTTTTTTTTTTTTTAAAGATTTTATTTATTTATTTGTCAGAGAGAGAGAGAGGGAGAGAGAACGAACACAGGCAGACAGAGTGGCAGGCAGAGGCAGAGGGAGAAGCAGGCTCCCCACAGAACAAGGAGCCCGACGCGGGACTCGATCCCAGGACGCTGGGATCATGACCTGAGCCGAAGGCAGCGGCTTAACCAACTGAGCCACCCAGGCGTCCCTCTCATTGCGGTTTTGATTTGTATTTCCCTGATGCCCAGTGATGTGGAGCACTTTTTCATGTGTCTGTTGGCCATCTGGATGTCTTCTTTGCAGAAATGTCTATTCATGTCCTCTGGCCATTTCTTGATTGGATTATTTGTTCTTTGGGTGTTGTGTTTGCTAAGCTCTTTATAGATTTTGGATACTAGCCCTTTATCTGATATGTCGTTTGAAATATCTTCTCCCATTCTGTCCGTTGTCTTTTGGTTTTGTTAACTGTTTTCTTTGCTGTGCAAAAGCTTTTGATCTTGAAGTCCCAATAGTTCATTTTTGCCCTTGCTTCCCTTGCCTTTGGCGATGTTCCTAGGAAGAAGTTGCTGCAGCTGAGGTCAAAGAGGTTGCTGCCTGTGTTCCCCTCAAGGATTTTGATGGATTCCTGTCTCACATTGAGGTCCTTCATCCATTTTGAGTCTATTTTCATGTGTGGTGTAAGGAAACAGTCCAATTTCATTTTTCTGCATGTGGCTGTCCAATTTTCCCAACACCATTTGTTGAAGAGGCTGTCTTTTTTCCATTGGACATTCTTTCCTGCTTTGTCGAAGATTAGTTGACCATAGAGTTGAGGGTCTATTTCTGGGCTCTCTATTCTGTTCCATTGATCTATGTGTCTGTTTTTGTGCCCACCAGGCAACAGTTAGCCTATGGGCTTGCCTTCTAACTGAGCTTGGAACCCAGTCTAGAGTGTCCAGCTACAACATTCTGATATTCTGAATTGACAGATTATACTTCCAATACAAACTCACTCCCAGTATTAGCTCTTCAAATAGTCTCTGTTTTGGGCAGTGTTTAAGTTTGGGGAGAATTTCTTACTACAAATTTAGTCTTGCACATAAAATCCATTCTTCACACCCTTTATTCACAATCAGAAAGGAATGCCTTTTGAGTCACCAATGTTCCAGATTTCTGTGCAGGGATGTTCTCTTAAGGACTGAAAGCTGGTGGCACTAACGGCATCCTGTTTGGGGACTAGTTGGGAGCTTATCCTGAATAGAAACACAGCTTCTCTTTCTTTTTTTTTTTTTTAAACTTATTTATTTGACAGAGACACAGCAAGAGAGGGAGCACAAGCATGGGGAGTAGGAGAGGGAGAAGCAAGCCCCCTGCTGAGCAGAGAGCCTGATGTGGGGCTCAATCCCAGGACCCTGGGATTATGACCTGAGCCAAAGGCAGACGCCTAGTGACTGAACCACCCAGGTGCCCCCACAGCTTCCTCCATCCACTGGTTGTTTCATCAAAAGACTCATATCCAACCAGCTGCCCTACTAGCTTATCTTCAGGACGAAGTGGGTGGGCTTTCAGGCATGCTGTGCTCCCCCACAATTTATCACAATGAGCAAAGCTCTATGAGGGGTGCCTCTCACAAGAGAACCTCAAAGAAAAGTTGTCAAAAGCTGGAAATAAAACAACAGACAAGAACTCTGTGGCAAAAGTTGAGAGACTGAAAGATAGGTGATTTTGTTATTGTTGTTTAGTGTTTTGGGCTGGGCAGATGCTCTAGAAGACAAAAAGGAGAGAAAGAAGAGAGTCCCAGGAGCAGTACATGAAAGAGAGCATGAGAACTATCGCAAGTGAGAAACCCAGGAAAGCCAGAAGTACCATGAAAAATAGCTAAAGAAAGAGATTCCATCCATCTTTCCTTCTTTGACCTATTTGAACACCAAAAAGTACCCTTAGGTGAGGGCCACCCTTACTGGGGCTTGAAATAACATTTGCAAAATCTTTTGTAGTTAAATATATTCATATATTTTTTTTATCTCATTTAACCTTTTTTAAATGTCTGATCTTATTTTGTGTGTGTGTTACTCTTAGAAAATCCTATTTTTGGCTGGACTCAGACTTAGATATAAATGCTCTCAAAATTTGGCCTCCTTCATTCTCTTGTCCAAAAATTTATCAAATTCTGCAGCCCTGCCCTTATTTTTCTTAGTATACCTTTTCTTCAGAGCAATTCACTGATGTTTGTGTTGCAGGACAAGTGGAGTAACAAAACACTGAATCTTGAATAATTTAGCCCTCGGTTTCTTACCTTCTTTGTGCAGGGGCTTCCTTATAACACACCAGTGGGCATCATTTTCTTTAGAGAATTTTTGAAAATTTGCAAATTCTGCTAGTTCTTTTGGGGCCACAGTGACAAAGAGCAGTATATCAGTATCAGTATCAGTCAGTTCAGGGATAGAAATCTTATTTTTTTTAAAACAATAACCAAGTTGAGAACAGTCAAATTGGTGTTTACAATGAAAGCTTGAACAGATTTGTGCTTCCTTTCTCCAGTTCTCCTGGGTCTAGAACAGGAATTCCTCTACTCAGTGACGAGCAGACATATGGTCAAGACAGCCTACTTCATGGGGAAACCTTGTTTGCTGAACTGGACCATACTTTCCACTCTTCACTAGAGCATGAGCAGCAACTTCTGTGCCCATACTTTTCTCATAAAGGTATGTTGTTTGCATTCATCATCCACTGCAGCAAGTTTCCAGCAGCTGGTGACTGGGAAGGAGATTTTCAGTTTCATCCTGAAACAGCTGATCATCTCCAAGATGCCCTGAAAAAGAGACGACCTCATTTCATCTCTACTACAGTCCTTTATTGTACGTCATTATCTCTCTTTATACATGAGAAACAGAAGCAGAAAGAGAGATTTTTCTCAAAATTTTTCATTCCATAAATGATAGAAACAAGATTTGAAACTATGTCTTTGCTGCCCCAGACCATGCTCCTTCCACTGCATGAACCTGCCATCTTTAGATAAATAGGAGGGGATGGAACAAAGGCCTAAAACTGTTAAAACACTTGCCAAAATTCACACAGCTACCAAATAACAAAGCCAGGATTTGAAGCCAGTCTTTCTGACTCCAGGCCCTAAACTCTTAAGCACTTTGACGACTAGGATTTCAAATCTTTCCACATAGGTAGATATCAATCTGGAGCTTAAATATATCCTGGGAAAGGAATTATATAAATTTATAATTATTGAGAGAAAGGAAAAATTATTAATATTCCTAATTAAAATGAATCCTCCTAGCATACAAGGCTGCCAAGTATGCGGGTATAGTTTAAGGGAAGGGCCAGGAACCTCTGTGTGCACTCCAACACCGTGTGTGTGTGTGTGTGCGCGCGCGCGCACGCATGGACGTGTATTGTGTGTGGTACTGTGTGTTTGGATGGATGTGGATGTAGGAAGGGAGCTGAGATGCTCTGATGGAAACAGGGGTGCTGAAGTCAGGAAACACGCCTGGGTCTGATACCTGATGGACAAACACAAGCAAGTCCAACTAGTGCAGTGGAAAGGAAGGTCCAAGCTCCAGTAGGATCAGAAACCAAGAATTAGGTTAAAAATTTATGATAATAACCAAATTGGAGAGAATTCTCTGTGTATTATTTTGTAAACATTTTGTGTTCTACTTTGTGGATACAGAAATTGAAGCTGAGAAAATATAGACACATTGCCCAGTGCCAGAGACAGAATGTAGCAGAACAAAGATTCAAACCTCCTCAAGTAGCAAGATGAAGACAAACGCTTCCATGAGTAGGAGAGTTCAGATGAATCTAAGCTATTAGGAGATTTACCAAGGTTCAGTGAAAGCAGAGGGCCAGTTGCCCTTAGCATGGCCTTCAAAAGGAAATACTCACATGTAGCATCCTATTGTCACATTCTGGGAGAGGAGAGAGCACTTGTTTTTAAATGAAGCCACTTAAATTTCAGAATAGGAAGACAAGGAGAACAAAAGAGTAGGTTAAAATCTTTACTATCCTGGAGGGAAATGTTCAAACTATTCAGGCAAAAAAAAAAAAAAAAAAAAAAGAAGAATAAGAAGGAAGTGGGGAAGAAGGAGGGAAAGAAAGTAAGGTGTGGGGAAGAAAAGGAGCAAGCAACAGTGAGAGGAAGAAACAGTAAAATGAAAGAAAAAAGGAAAAGACAGAAAAAAGAAAGGAAGGAGGGAGAAAGGAATGAAGGAGAAACAGTTAATGTTAAAGGACATGGGCCCACCACAAATTAGAGCCCTGAGAAGTGAATCTATAGACAGCTGTCACTGAAGGTTATTTTCAGATACTGAAATAAAATACACTCTTATCTTCTGTGCCCCTGTAGATCATGAGTTCTGGAGATCATGGTCTATAATACATACAAATTTTGATAATTCTCCAAGGACTTAGAACAATACTGCGCATACAGTGGGTGTTGAATAAATAAAGGGTTGACATTGATTGATAGTCTCTTCCCTAAAGGAAATTGATCTCCAATTCAAATCTCCAACATAACACTGAGCAAGGTTAATCTTCATATCCCCACAGATGGAGACTAATGGGATAGGCCTAAGTAGGCAGAAGTGCATCAGAAAACCAAATTGGGAAATGATAGCTATTGTCACCCAGGGAATTGCCAAAAATGGATGTCAGTCATGGCTCCCAGCTCCAATGCTTGCAGATACAAATACACTGGTGAAAGAATACTGACCAAAATAAAAAACGCATGATAAATAAAGTTTTAACAAATTATTGAGAACTGACTTTTGGGGCACCTACGTGGCTCAGTTCATTAAGCATCTGCCTTTGGCTTAGGTCATTATCCCAGGATCCTGGGATCCAGCCCCATACCAGGCTCCCTCTGCTTCTCCCTCTCCCTCTGCCTTCCACTCCCTCTGCTTCGGCTCTCTCTCTGTGTCAAATAAATAAAATTTTAAAAAAGAAAAGAAAACTGACTTTAGCAAGTTGGTCATGAACAGCTCTTAGATATGAAAAGCTCTTAGTTTCTGAAAGATGGCAGCTGCCAAAATGCTAAAGGAAGGTGACAGGCACTTCCTCCTCATCTTCAAACCAAATCTCAGTCAAAACACTGCCATACATGCACACAAGTATTGAACAAATGCACGTCAGCAAAGTGGTTCAGGTCCTCCGTAAACAAACCTCCCTTAGCAAGCTGACACTAAGCTCATACAACCTGCTCTGTAAACTTGAAGAAGCCCTAACTCTGTCCTTCCAGGGACTCCTAAATACTTTAGCCAGTCCCTGCATCTTAATTAGCATTCATTTCACCAATGAGAGCCCATTTCTAATAGCCAGTATGCTGACTAGAAGTTGCCAGTTTCTCCAAAAAGCATTTATTTCTAATATCCATTATGCCAGTTAACAAATAAGGACATAAGGATAAAAACCATGTCTTTAATACTTACCTCTGAAATGTGGCCTTTGTTATATAATGTTAGAGGATCACCTCTGAAGTGTGGATTCCTGTTTATAACAACTGACTGCCCCTTGGGAGTAAGACCAGCACTCATGTTTACATTATACTAGCTTTCTGTTGAGTATTTATAGTATATAACAACATAACATAAATGATGAACCATATTAAAATACTCTCCTTTTCTTTTTAATAATAATGATTTTAATAACTGGCAAGTAAATACATTCCAATTTTCACATTAAATATATTTAATATTTTCTCTTGACTGGGAAAGAATATGAGACATAGTTGTCTATTATTCATATATACACAAGAAAACCCAACCCAGCCACTCCAAGATAATTTCATACCCTGTGATACGACCTATACAATATTTTGAGCAGCTACTTTCATGTTTGCCTTTTCAGTTGAGGGAACACACATCAACAGTAATCACTCTGCTTTCTAATTTCTAGGTGTGGCTTAGTCCCCAAGACCACAGGCCTTGGAGAGCCCATTGTCCTCCATAAAACTTCCGTAAACTCCCAGAGAACCTTGTAGTCTTTTGTCCCCTCAGGCTCTTGCAGGCATATGAAGCTATATGCCTGGACTCACTGTGGTTTAGGTTATGGGTCTCACCTGCCCCTATATCCCAAACCTTTTCTCATCACTTGACCCTAATATGGAAGTCAGTTCCTTATACCGATTTTCAGAATATGCCCACATGCATTTTCTTATTCATTCACTCACTCACTCATTCAATGTCTTTACTGAAGATCTAGCAAAATTGAGATGTTTATATTTCCCAAATACAAAACTATAAAATTTAAAAAGAAAATAATTATTTTGGCCATTCTACCACACAGACCAATGTCTCACATCTGGCTGCTTACTGGTCCTCTGCAACAGTAGAGTTACTGGTTTTATGACATATTAGTTACATTATTTTATAGAGCAGGGTTCCATACTGTCCTTCAAAATCTCTCTTCCCTCAACACCAGTCAGCGCTTTCAAATTCTGCACCATTGGGTGGTCTTGATTTTTCCAGGAACACATGACTTTTCACAATTGGGAGGAACAACAAACAGCAAAGATATGCAACATAGTGGCCATTTGAAAGTCACATATATGTGAGAAAGAAATACCAGGAACATTCAAATCACAGGACAATTATCTAGAAATCTCTAATACACATTCTAACTTTCAATCTCTGAGTTATTTACATAAGAACTATTCTCCAGGAAGGGTCATTTCTCCATTCTTCTCCTCTAATGTTGAAACAGTACATTATTATTTTTTCCACATCTAATTTTGTGATACATGACCTTTCTTCAGTTTTCTAGAGAAAAAAGATTACTTTATTTCCTACATGATGAAGATCTTACTCTCCTAGAGACAGCTTTTCTCATTCTATTCAACTCTCTGAAGATGAAAAACTAACCCTTTGAGATTATAAAAATAATACACGAGTATGTTTATATTCCCCCTGGGGTCTGGACTGTAAGGTGACACAGAAGGAAGCTGGCATATTTATTACCAATAAATTTCTCATGTTTGTTCCCTTTATTATTATAAAAAAGATGAATCTGAGGTCCATTTGCCTATCCAGATGCAAATGAGGGAAATGTGTGTGGGTGCCTGTGTCTTCTGATGCCTGAGTAGTGCAGAACCAGAGAGCTCTAACCCAAGAGGCATGGGGAAGCCATGTTTGCTTCAGAGCAGTCCTGCCCCGATGTGTGTGAGAAGTTTGGGAAGCATGAGTTGCCTAGAACTGTACTTTTGACTGTGTAGAAATATGTTTTGTGAAAGATAAGCAGCAGTGAAATAGCAAATTTATAGAGGCACTACTTCTCAAACTCTAATGTCTAAAGGAATTAGCTGGGATCTTATTAAAATATAGTTTCTAATTCATCAGATCTAAGATGGGGCCAAGAGTCTGCATTTCTTCTCTCTTTTTTTTTTTAAAGATTTTGTTTATTTATTTATTTGACAGAGATCACAAGTAGGCAGAGAGGTAGGCAGAGAGAGAGGAGGAAGCAGGCTTCCAGCCGAGCAGAGAGCCCGACACGGGGCTCAATCCCAGGACCCTGGGATCATGACCCGAGCCGAAGGCAGAGGCTTTAACCCACTGAGCCACCCAGGCTCCCCAAGAGTCTGCATTTCTAACAGACTCACAGGTAATGTCAAATGCTACTGGTCCAAAACATTAGAAATCAGTGGAAGTTTTTGCATGGACTCCAGAGGACATTCTAAACATAAGCTATTTTGAGTTTTAGTTCATTGTTACAAAGGACCTCAAAGCTATATATATTTTTTAAATGTCTGGATGAAGTCAAACTGTTTTAAAGGTTTTTGTGGAAGCAAATGGCCTACGTAAAAAGCGAGGAAATCATGTTTCATGGATTTTTCAGAAAAGCCATTTAACCACCATCCAGACCAAAAAAGAGCACATTACCAGCATCCCTGAAGCCTCTTCACACCTACATCTAAATCACTACCCTCCCTTCCCCCTTCTCGAAGGCAATCAGCATCCTGACTTCTGGAAGCAAGGTTGGTATTTGCCTCTTGTAAACTTTAGAAAACAAAATTGTGCAGTAAGTCCTCATATTTCTGGCGTCATTCACCATTATGTTTGTGATATTCATCCTCATTATTGTATGTGGTTTGTTATGTTTTGTTCCTCTGTACAGGGGTTCAGCAAACTTTTTCTTTACAGAGCCAGATAGTAAATAGCTTTTGTTTTGACTGCCATAAAGACTCTGTCAAAATTACCCAACTCTGCTGCTGTAGAATAAATACAGCCCTAGATAATCCAGAAACAGACCTGGCTCTGTTCCAGTTAAACTTTATTTACAGAAGCAAGGTCATAGTTTACTGACCCCCCTCCTCTACTATACTCCATTCTAAGTATATATCATCATTTATGTCTCCATTTCCTTCTTAATGAGTAAATCAGTTTTCTATTGCTGCTGTAACAAATTACCACAAATTAAGCAGCTTAAAGGAAAACAAATTTACTATTTCCCACTTCTGTAGGTCAGAGTCTGTGTGGCCTCAACTAGTTCCCCCGCTCTGGGTCTCACAAGGCTGAAATCAAAGTATCAGGGAGCCTGGGATCTTATCCAGAGGCTTTGGGAAAGAATTGCTTCTGAGCTCATTCTTGTAGTTGGGAGAAGTTGGCTTACTGTCATCATAGGACTAAAGTCCCTGTTCCCTTCTTGGCTATCAACTGGAAGCTGCCTTTAGCCCCTCAAGGTCTCTCTTTAGTCCTTGTACATGGCCCCCTCCATCTCAGAACTGGAAACAACACAGCAAATGCATCTCACACTTGGAATCTCTCTTCCAGGGGCTTCATTTTTTTATGTTTTACCTTTAAATTATTTTCCTCGTCAACTGGTTTAGGGTATGGTATGAAGGACAGATGAACAATTACTTTTTTTCGGGGGGGGGGGTCTGGATATCCAACTGACCCAGCACTGTTTATTGATAAGATTGTCCTTTCTCCTTTGCTCCGTGGTGTCAAACCGCAGTAAGTCAGTGGCTGTGTATATGTGAGTTTATGTTTGGACTACTTGTCCCATTGGTCTAGTTCTCTATCCTTACACTACTGATGACTAGAGCTTTACTACAAACTATCTGATAGTGTTAAGTCTTTGAATTTTGTTCTTTGAGATTGTGAGTCTGGCAGAGTTTGACCTGACACTGATTTTGATTGGCGCGTGCCACCTGGTAGAGGGATTGTGGGGATGGCTTCCGTCTGCCTCTTACCACTGAAACCACCAATACTCACTGTAAAGAACTGAGGATTCACTCTATGAATTAATTAGTTTGCTATGCATTGCTAGGTAATTTTGAACTTTATCCTGAAGGCAAACAGGAGTCAGTAAAACAATTTAGGCAAGCAATTAAGTTTTTTAATTGCTTTTTTAATAAAGAAGGTTAGATGAGAACAACATGGTTAAGTTTTACTTTAAACAAATACACTAATAATCATAAAGTAGATGGGTGAATCTGGAGTTTATTGAAGTGGTTAGATTAGATATGACAGGACCCTGAGATAGACCTGTGACAAGAATAGTATAGGAAGGTGGTAGAGGTAAAAAAAAAAAAAAAAAAAAAAAGATTTAATGGATGCTACTTGGAGATTAATTATAACTGTAGTGTTGACTCCAGTAATGAGGGACATGGTTCTTAGCCAATACTACTGACAAAGAATTCAGGAAAAGTTATATATAAAGGTAATGGGTTGAATATTGAGTACATTGAGATTAAGTTGCCCGCAACCTATCTAAATGGGAACATTTATCAGAAAGAGGGTTGGTGCTC
The DNA here is from genome assembly GCF_002288905.1 of Enhydra lutris kenyoni. Lineage (NCBI taxonomy): Eukaryota > Metazoa > Chordata > Mammalia > Carnivora > Mustelidae > Enhydra > Enhydra lutris. The sequence goes on along the minus strand of NW_019154217.1, from coordinate 297,294 downwards.
AGCAGAGAACTCAAAGCTGGAAATAGGCTTTTTGGGGGGTGGGTTTCTGCAATTAGATAATAATTGGAGCTACGACTAAATCAGATCACCCAGCAAATGTGTACAAAGCAAGAAGAAAAGAGTACTGTGGATAGAATCTCAGTGAATTTCAACACCTGTATAACATGCTAACAGAGAGAGAAAGAGAATGACTTGTTTTAGAAGTGGAGAGGGAATCAGGAACAAACAATAATCTTCGATGCACCTCATGTTACAACTTACTCTACAATAATAGAACTATTGCCATCTCTACATAGCAGCTGCTCTACTTAAAATACATAATGTTGTATGGAAAAAAATATTAACCTTGTCTTTGTCCTTTCCAAAATAATTCATTAAAATAGTGTTTTCTATAATTGAAGCATTACCTCTGATGTTAATCAAATTATATGACCACACCAGAGATTAACTGATGAGGAACGATAATAATGTTCATGATGCAGTGAGGCAGCCTCATTTTAATTAAAAACCAATAATGACAGAGAAGTGGGAAGGAAAAATTTTCAGCTGGAATCATGTGCTCAGGACTACAAAGAATAAAGGAGGATTTTCTTAGAGCATGGAGATGGTTAAGGGGAGATGCTTAGACTGAGAGTGAGTTGGGGTACCCTGTCTTCAATCCAGGGTTCTATTTGCATGTACTGGTGAGCACTGGGTATCTGCAGCTTCTGAAGATGATGTTGGGAGTTCCTAGTGATCTCTCTGTAGTTTCCTAGCAGGGCCCCTACAGTGAAATGCCTGCAATGTGGATAAAAGTGAAATGCAAGGCATGCTGGGACAGGAAAGCCACTCTGCCAGCCAAGCTGTCCTCAACCTGTGAAGAGTCTGTTGCCCTCTGGGCTCTTGAACACAACAACCAAAGGCCATCAGTTCATGGGTTCCATGTTCATTTCATCCAGTAAAGGAGTTGCTTCATCCACAGGGCAGCAAAACAATATAAAATTAGAGGAGGGAATCAAATCAATAGTCAGTCCAGCAGGAGACAGTGAGTGTTCTCCTTTGAGCTGTTAGTAGGTGCGCTGGGTGAATACAGATAAGTTGATAAATGGCTGATTCGATAGACTGGTAGCAAACACATGCTTTGCCAGAGATGACTTTTTAAGTCACCATACATCAAACAGACAGTGTCAGCCTTTGAGGATAAACCTGTGAAGCCTTGTTGTGCTCTTTGAACTACCTCTGAGACCCAGAGACTGAAAAAGGGCCTGAGTGTTCCTCTGAATCCATTGGGAGGATTGAAAGCTTCAAAGAGGAACGCCATCATATCCAAGGGGAAATACATTGATTGAAAGAACCAGTGTGAAATAGTCTTTAATAATTACCAGAAAGCTGGAATCGACTAGTGTTTTGCTGAGCTATATTTTATCTTTATTGGATTAACTGTGACACAGTAGGTTATGTCAAAGGGAATCTGCATGAATATTAAAAGTAAATGTGGTGTGAATAATAGATAACTTACATTAGATGCACCAGCATGCAGTAATTTTTATTCACCTACATAATTAGATTAAAACAAATCTGCTGAATAAAATACATTGTCTTACTATAATCTGGTTTGAAAATATCCAAAAGTTATGGCCATAAGGATGTTTGCTGGTATTTTACATATAAATACATAATTCACCCTAAGAAATGTTTTCCAAAAGGTCCCTGATAGCTACAAGAGTGGGTAAGAGTGAATATTAACAGTCTGAAGCCAGTAAGAAATACCCTTAAGGTCAAATAAGACTTCCACAATGTTGCTACCAGAGTAAAACCACCAATATGTAACTTTTATGTTCATCTCTTGGAAATTATGTGGCATGATAAATTACCTAGGAAAATTAACTTCCAGAAGGCCCTTATCTGCAACTTAAAAGGCCGCCATGATTATTTTTGTATGTCCATTTTCCTTTGTCTACTCTAGATCTGGAAGATAAACATTATTATTTTTTTTAAAGATTTTACTTATTTGACAGAGAGAGATCACAAGTGGGCAGAGAGGCAAGCAGAGAGAGAGAGAGAGAGAGAGAGAGAGAGAGGAGGAGGAAGCAGGCTCCCTGCAGAGCAGAGAGCCGGATGTGGGACTCGATCCCAGGACCCTGAGATTATGACCTGAGCTGAAGGCAGAGGCTTAACCACTGAGCCACCCAGGTGCCCCTAAACCTTATTTTTAAATGAAGCTACACTCCTCTTTTGAGCTGGGCAAAGCTGGCATCAGGATTCTTCTGGTAGATCCCAAAGCCTCCTGGTCTTTAGGCTGGTAGCTTCCCATCCTCCGCCATCCTCTCTCCAGAGGGTATTTTCCATTGCTGCAGAAATACAGCAAGACTCTGTTGTTAACAAGAGGCAGGTTCCAACGTGGATGCTGGGGACTCCCTCTCCCGTCTTTCTCTCTGCTCCTGGCAACTTCTGAATATCCTGGGCCATTGCAAAAGAGTGTCCATAAAGAGGAGTCTAAATGTGGCTAATGTGGCTAATGTGGCTAAAATGTGGCTCAGCAAATATGTGGGAGGAATGGACATCACTTCTCCTGGTTATGCTGGCAGTTGTAGCTGGAAGCTCTCCCCAGAAGGCCACATGGCTCATCAAGCAGGTGATGCGTGGGGTTTATGCTCATGCTGGTGGCTGGGCTGCCTGTCTTCCCTGGTCCCCACAGCTCTTCAGTGTGGTGAAGAGATGGTGCTGGGCTCTTTCTGCTGATCTTGCTTTCCTCCACGTAGTATCCTGGACTTTAGTTCCCTCCCTCACCACCCTCCCACCCCAGTGCCCTTGGACTAAGTGGCCACGTGCCCTGATTTGTCTGAGTCCTGGCCTGGCCTACTCACTTGGTCCCAGCATAATAATAATGCCTCCTTTCATCCTCATCTTTTACCTGTGTGGGCATTAAGTGATGCAGTCACCCTAATTTTGCCCAGTCTTGACAAGAAGGTCATTGTCTGGCCCAGTCTTCCCTTGAAATCTGCTGTTACAGCATAAACCTGATTCCTTGTTTCTTGTGGGTTCCTAGGCTTGATTCTTTTTAATTTTTTTAAAATTTTTAAATGTTTTTTAAAGATTTTATGTATTTATTTGACAGACAGAGATCACAAGTAGGCAGACAGGCAAGCAGAGAGAGAGAGAGAGAGGAGGAAGCAGGCTCCCCGCTAAGCAGAGAGCCCGATGTGGGGCTTGATCCCAGGACTCTGGGATCACGACCTGAGCTGAAGGCAGAGGCTTTAACCCACTGAGCCACCCAGGCGCCCCCTATGCTTGATTCTGAAGAGCCTTTTTCACACCCTTCTTCTTGCAACTCTTGCAAATGAATGTTTCAGTATCAAAGTTAGGTTTCTGAAGCTGGCAGCACACACTTATGGTGGAAGTCCAAGACAGATCATTAACTGCTCTGCTCTCTCTTTATAGTCCTACTACTCTAATTCACCTCGAGACAATGGAGACGGTGGATAGTGGAATATGTCATATACAGAAAAGTCTAGAAAGGAAACCCCAAGGGTTCACATTAGAAGCTATTTCCTAACTATTCTCACACTTGCAGGCCCTCATTCTTGTCATACTTTCTGTGCCTGCTGTAAATTTTGGGGAAAAAATAATAATCGCTGTTAATTCTTAAGTATTTACTAGTACTCAGTGCACAGGTAACCTCCAGTACTTGCGGTAATCCTGTAGGGTGGGTATTATTATCAGTATCCCCATTTAACAGATGTGGCAGCTGGTAAGCAGAGAAGCTAACTCGGCTGTAAAAGGTTATGTAGCTTGTCAGTGGTTGCGCCAGCAGGTAAGACTGTGCAGTCTGACTCCAGAGCTCATGCGCTTAAAACAAAAGGCATTCCTAAAGACACAAAGCTTGCAGATCTATAATGTGGCAGATTAATCAAAATACAGTATAAACTTTCATTCCTGAGAGAGAAAAGGATATAGGAAGTGCTGTCAGAAAACCCATTTTCTTGTGTAGTTTCCCCCAAATGACCCTAAAATCCTCCCAAGATCAGCTTCCAAAGAAGCCCTTGCCTATCCTCTTCTGACAGGATGGGCCAAAAGTCTTCCCCCAAGAATTGCTCTCGCCTCATAATTATTCAAATCTGTGTGCATTTTGGCTCTGAAGCAAGCTTTCTGCATGGAAAGGGTCAGTGGAGGAGACTGGTTAAAAGCAGCAGCAAATCTCTCCCAAGGCAGGTCTCACTGTGGCACCGGAGCTCCACCTACTGTGCTTCTTGAGGCCGCCTTAAACCCTGGAGCCCAGCTGGCCCAGAACCCAGGCGCCAGTCTGCTCTCCAGGGCCCCTGGGCTGCAAGGACCCCCCTCGGTCAGAGAGCCATGGAAGAGGCTGCCAAGATCAGACTCATCAGGCTGGTCCCCTTGCAGCTTCTCATAGGAAGTGAGAGTTGAAGGGAACAGACAGAGAGAAAATCTGCAAATGTAACTGGAGATACGTATTTAAAAGATGACTAAGAACAAATGACTCTCTTCTGAAAATCTAATTCAACATGTATATGCATCAGAGCAGAAATCACTGAAGCCAGGTTCTCATGAGAGTTGATTATAGCGTGTAAACAGGTAACTAGCCATTGTAAACGGAGAGTGCTTTAGGATTGTCAAAACAATCGCACCGAAATGACCCCGGCGCTATCTAATCTCCATCGTACATTCAATACATGCATGGATCTGTATCGATAAGAGGGAATTAATATCTCAAAGGCAGGGCTGTTTTTTCCCTGATCGAGTTGGGTGTTTTTCAGTGATGGATGAGGTCAATCCGTGACCGGCAGAATTTGTCAGAATTAACACAGATGTTCCTACGTGTGGCGTTTGGGTTGCAATTTTCATTTGTGGTTTTATTGTTCCCTTCTCAACATTTCATGGCACTAGCAGATGTTTCCTAAGTGCGCACCCCTTGTATTACGTTACATCCCTTTGCAGAATGATGTTGGGCCACGGCATCCCATGAGGTTACAGCTAGTGAATCTTGTATAATTTTTTTTCCCCTTGATCAATGTAATGTATGCATGTAGTAGAAAATCTAGTAGAATAGACTGGCTTATAAAATACAGTGAGTGTCTGTCAACTCCCAACTCCCCACTCCACTCTCCGAGGGCAATCATGTTTCTTTCTGTTTCTTCTTCTTTTGAGAGTTAGACCTAAGAACAAATTATTCAGATCCTTGTCTAATTCTTGATGTAGAAACTTTATGTATTTTCAGTTTAACTCCGATTGAAAAGGATCCTCTTTAATATCACCTTCCATACTCTTTTCCCCTTTTCTCAATTCTTAATAGTTATATATTGTTTTTAGTGCTTTTAACAGTTATGTTTGAAACTGAAAATGAAATACACAGCCCCTGATTTCATGTTCCACACAATTTTGAAAATATAGAATGAATCCGAGGCGCCTGGGTGGCTCAGTCAGTTGGGCGTCGCCTTTGGCTCAGGTCATGATGCCGGGGTCCTGGGATCCAGCCCCACATTTGGCTCCTTGCTCAGTGTGGAGTCTCCTTCTCCCTTTGCCACTCCCCTGGCCCATGCTCATATAAATAGATGAAATATTTTAAAAATACATAGAATGAATCCCAAGAGCAAATTTGTAAAATAAGAATTTTAAATGTGTCTATCCTTCCATCTCTCTCCCGCCCACCCTTCCACTTCCCAATCTATTTTAAACATTTAATTGTAGCTATTGTTTTGGCTACAGGTTGGCTACAAAAGTTTACAAGCATGGCTGTAACGATAAATATTGCTCATTGTGAAGTTAGAACATGCTAGAGTTAAACTTCATTGTCTGCAGTTCCTATGACACCGCCGTCCCCGCCCCCCCGCCCCCTGATCGTTTAAATCACAATGCTCCTAGTAACAAAAGTCACTGGTAAAATTTCTCCTTTCTTTCCCTCTACCAATAAATCAAAACCATGCCATATTATGAGTTGTTTTGTATTTTGGCCATGAGTTGTTTTTTTTTTTTTTTTTTCTCGTGATTTTCTATTTCCCTTTTTTTTTTTTTTTAATAGTTGAAAGAATTATATCCCTTCATTGTGTGTCAAATGTTTTGGAGATTCTCATTCTCTTTCACTTAATATACATCCGTACCTCTTGAAGATATTTTACTTGGATCACTAACCCATGCTCTAATTTGGACTTTTATAAGCTTACTACTCAACTAGTCTCTTAGAATTTTATTTTATTGGATTTGTAATGTCAATAAATTCCCTCCTTTGGGTGTTGGGGTATATCCACAAGTAATCCTCAGATATGGTAAATAAGAAATAAAGTTCTTGAGTTCTTGCCTATTTAGAATGATTTTGTTTTGCTCAGAATGTGATTTGATGTGGGCTAGGGTTTTTTGTTTATTTTTTTAATACATCCTAAGCAGTATTGGTTACTGATTTCTTTTCTTGCAAAGATACCTTGTTTTCCATAGCTTTGGGGTTTTGTCATTGTTGTTTTGCTTTCTTATTTCTTTAATACTTTCCTCCTCTCCTCCTCTACATTCTCTCTGCTTTCCCTCTCTCTGGATATCCTATTAGATAAAGGTCTGAACTTCTGGGCTGATCTTCCATATCTTTTATTATTCACCTAGTATTTTCTTTGTCTTTTTTTGCTTTATATTCTGAAATCTTCCAAATTTTCTATTACGTTTGTTATTATGGCTATCATATTTTCAATTTCCAAGAGTATTTTGTCTTCTCTGATCATTTGTTTGCAACCTGTTCTTTTATGGGTGGCATCCCATTTTGACTTGGAGAATCCCAATCACATTTTTTCAAAAAATATTTTATTAATTGAAATGTTTGCTGAGATCTTTGGGATTCACATGCAATCATAAAAGATAATATTCACAGATCCCAACTATACCTTCATTTCCCCTAAAAACAGTGTGAACTATAGTATAATATCACAACCAGGATAATGACAATCCTCTAATCATATTCAGATTTCCTCAGCTTTATTGAACTCATGTGTGTGTGTATGTTTAGTTCTATATGATTTTATCACATGTACAGGTTTGTGCATCTATTAGCACAGTCAAGGTATTGACTCGTTATCACAAGGGTCCCTCTAGTTTCCTTTTTACCCTCCACTTCTTTTCCTACTCCCTTCATCTACTAGATAACCACTAATCTGTTCTCCCATTTCCACAATTTTGTCATTTTAAAATGCTATATAAATTAGATCATGTAACTTTTTCCTTTTTTCACTTGGCATAAATTACCTAGAAATTCATCCAAGCGGTATGTATTTTTATTGATCTCTTGTTCATTTTTGAGTAGTATTCCATGATACATGTGTAACACAGTTTAACCGTTCCCCAGCCGAAGGACATTTGGGCTATTTCTAGCTGGGGGCTATTATGAATAAAGCTGCCATGAAACACTCATGTATATGTTTTGTGTGAATATACCTGTTTATTCCTCTGGGAAAAATACCTAAGTGCAATCACTGGGTCATATGGTAGTTGCATTTTCAGTTTCATGAGAAACTGTTGAACTCTTTTGCAAAGTGGCTATGCCATTGAACATTTCTACCAGTAATGTATAAGTAAGCTGGTTTCTCTGTATCTTCACCAGCATTCTGTATTCACTTTTCTTTCTTTAGCTGGTCTGATAGTTGTATAATCATATCTCATAATTTTTAAATTTGCATTTCCTCAATGACTAATGATGAATATCATTTCATGTGCTTATTTGCTATCTGTATATCCTAGTGAAATGTCATGACATATCTTCTACCCATTTTCTAATTGGGTTCTTTGGTGTTTTTCCTGCTGAGTTTTGAGAGTATTTTATATGTTATAGATATTAGTTCTTTATTGGATATGTGGTTTGTGAAAATTTTCTCCCAGTCTGTAGCTTGCTTTGTCAGCCTCTTTATATGGGTGTTTACAGGACAAAAGTTTTAAATTTTGATGAGGTTCAATTTATCAACTTTTCCTTTTCCCTCCCATTGTTTTTCTTATTTACTGATTTATTTATATTTATTAACATATAATGCATTATTTGCTTCAGGGTTACAGGTCTGTGAAACATCAGGCTTACACATTTCATAGCATTCACCATAGCACATACCCTCCCCAATGTCCATAACCCAGCCACCCTATCCCTCCCCGCTCACCCCCCAGCAACCTCAGTTTGCTTCATGAGATTAAGAGTCTCTTATGATTTGTCTCCCTCCCTGATCCCACCTTGTTTCATTTTTTCACCCCATACCTCCCACAACCCCCTGCCCTGCCTCTCAAATTCCTCATATCAGAGAGATCATATGATAATTTCTCTGACTGACTTATATCACTTAGCATACTGCCCTCTAGTTCCATCCACATCCTTGCAAATGAAAAGATTTCAGGGTTTTTTCATGGCTGCATAGTATTCCTGTGTGTGTGTGTGTGTGTGTGTGTGTGTGTGCGCACGCGTGCGCGCGTGCTCACGCATGCCACATCTTTATCCATTCATCTGTTGATGGACATCTGGGTTCTTTCCATAGTTTGGCTGTTGAGGACATTCTTGTTATAAATATTCAGATACATGTGCCCCTTTGGATCACCTCATTTGTATCTTTACAGTAAATACCCAGTAGTGCTATTGCTGGGTCATGGAATAGCTCTATTTTCAACTTTTTGAGGAACCTCCTTGCTGTTTTCTAGAGTGGTTGCACCAGCTTGCTTTCCCATCAACAGTGTAGGAGGGTTCCTCTTTCTCCACATCCTTGCCAACATCTGGCATTTCCTGACTTGTTAATTTTAGCCATTCTGATTGGTGTGGGGTAGTATTCACTGTGATTTTGATCTGTATTTCCCTGATGCCCAGTGATGTGGAGCACTTTTTCATGTGTCTGTTGGTCATCTGGATGTCCTCCCAGCAGAAATGTCCATTCATGTCTTCTGCCCATTTCTTGATTAGATTACTTGTTCTTAGTGTGTTGAGTTTGATAAGTTCTGTATAGATTTTGGATACTAGCCCTTTATCTGAAATGTCATTTGTGAATATCTTCTCCCATTCTGTCGGTTGTCTTTTGGTTTTGTTGACTGTTCCCTTTGCTGTGCAAAAGCATTTGAACTTGAGGAAGTCCCAATAGTTCATTTTTGCCCTTGCTTCCCTTGCCTTTTGGCGATGTTTCTACGAAGAAGTTGCTGTGGCTGAGGTCAAAGAGGTTGCTGCTGTGTTCTCCTCAAGGATTTGGCTGGATTCCTGTCTCACATTGAGTTCTTTCATCCATTTTTGTGTGTGGTGTAAGGAAATGGTCCAGTTTCATTCCTCTGCATATGGCTGTCCAATTTTCCCAACACCATTTGTTGAAGAGACTGTCTTTCTTCCATTTCCATTTTTTCCATTCCAGCTTTGTTGAAGATAAGTTGACCATAGAGTTGAGGGTCCATTTCTGGACTCTCTATTCTGTTCCATTAACTTATGTATCTATTTTTATGTCAGTACCATACTGTCTTGATGATGACAGCTTTGTAATAGAGCTTGAAGTCTGGAATTGTGATGCCACCAACTTTGGTTTTCTTTTTCAATATTCCTCTGGCTATTCGGGATCTTTTCTGTTTCCATATAAATTTTAGGATTATTTGTTCCATTTCTTTGAAAAAAGTTATGGTATTTTGATAGGGATTGCATTAAATGTATAGAATGCTTAGGTAACATACACATTTTCACAATATTTGTTCTTCCAATCCATGAGCATGGAACGTTTTTCCATTTTCTTTGCTATTTCCTCAATTTCTTTCATGAGTACTTTATAGTTTTCAGAGTACAGGTTCTTTTCCTCCTTGGTTATGTTTATTCCTAGGTATCTTATGGTTTGGGGAGCAATTGTAAATGGGATCCACTCCTTAATTTCTCTTTCTTTTGTCCTCGTGTTGGTATATAGAAATGCAACTGATTTCTGTGCATTGATTTTATATCCTGACACTTTACTGAATTCCTATATGAATTCTAGCAGTTTTGGAGTGGAGTCTTTTGGGTTTTCCACATAAAGCATTATATCACCTGCAAAGAGTGAGAGTTTGACTCCTTTTTTGCTGATTCAGATGCCTTTTATTTCTTTTTGTTGTCTGACTGCTAAAGCTAGGATTTCTAATACTATGTAGAATAGCATTGGTGATAGTGGACAGCTCTGCTGTGTTCCTGACCTTAGGGGAAAAGTTCTCAGTTTTCTCCTGTTGAAAATGCTATTTGCTGTTGGCTTTTCATAGATGGCTTTGGTGATACTGAGGTAAGTACCCTCTATCCCTACACTTTGAAGAGTTTTGATCAAGAAAGGATGCTGTACTTTGTCAAATGCTTTTTCAACATCTACTGAGAGTATCATATGGTTCTTGTTCTTTCTTTTATTAATGTGTTGTATCACAGTGATTGATTTGCGGATGTTGAACTGACCTTGCAGCTGAGGAATAAATCCCACTTGGTCATGGTGAATAATCCTTTCAATGTGCTGTTAGATCCTATTTGCTAGTATTTTGGTGAGAATTTTTGTGTCTGTGTTTATCCAGGATATTGTTCTGTAATTCTTTTAGATGGGGTCTTTGTCTGGTTTTGGGATCAAGGCAATGCCAGCCTCATAAAATGAGTTTGGAAGTTTTCCTTCCATTTCTATTTTTTGGAACAGTTTCAGGAAAACAGGTATTAATTCTTCTTCAGATGTTTGGTAGAATTCCCCTAGGAAGCCTTCTGGTCCTGGGCTCTTGCTTGTTGGGAGATTTTTGATGACTGCTTCAATCTCCTTACTGGTTATGGGTCTGTTCAGGTTTTCTGTTTCTTCCTGATTCTGTTTTGTAGTTTGTATGTCTCTAGGAATGCATCCAGTTCTTCCAGATTGTCAAATTTGCTGGTGTATATTTGCTCATAATATGTTCTTATAATTCTTTGTATTTCTTTGGTGTTGGTTGTGATTTCTCCTCTTCCATTCATGATTTTATTAATTTGGGTCCTTTCTCTTTTCTTTTTGTTAAGACTGGCTAGGGGTTTATCAGTCTTACTAGTTTTTTCCTAGAACCAGCTCCTGGTTTCTTTGATTTGTTCTACTGTTCTTTCAGTTTCTATTTCATTGTTTTCTGCACTGATCTTTATTATTTCTCTTCTCCTGCTGGATTTATGCTTTCTTTGCTGTTCTTTCTCCAACTCTTTTAAGTGTAGGATTAGGTTGTATACTTGAGACCTTTCTTGTTTCTTAAGAAAGGCCTGTATGGCTATATCTTTTCTTCTCAGGACTGCCTTTGCTGTGTCCCAAAGATTTTCAACAGTTGTGCTTCCATTTTCATGATTTTTTTTCAATTCTTCTTTAATTTCCTGGTTGACCCATTCATTCTTTAGGAGGATGCTTTTTAGCCTTCATGTATGTGAGTTCTTTCCAACGTTCCTCTTGTGGTTGAGTTCTAGTTTCAAAGCATTGTGATCTGAAAATATGCAGGGAATGATCCCAATCTTTTGGTACTGGTTGAGACCTGATTTGTGACCCAGGATATGATTTATTTTGGGGAATGTTCCATGTGCACTTGAGAAGAATGTGTATTCTGTTGCTTTGGGATGGAATGTTCTGAATATATCTGTGATGTCCATCTGGTTCAGTGTGTCATTTAAAGCACTTATTTCCTTATTGATTTTTGCTTAGATGATCTGTCCATTTCAGTGAGGGAGTGTTAAAGTCCCTTACTATTATCATATAATTGTCGATGTTTTTCTTTGATTTTGTATTAATTGTTTAATATAATTGGCTGCTCCCATGTTAGGGGCATAGATATTTAAAATTGTTAGCTCTTATTGGACAGATCCTTTAAATATGATGTAGTGTTCTTCCTCCTCTCTTATTATAGTCTTTGGCTTAAAATCTAATTTATCTGATAGAACGATTGCCACTTCAGCTTTCTTTGATGTCCATTAGCATGGTAAATTATTTTTCACCCCCTCATTTTAAATCTGGAGGTGTCTTTGAGTCTCAAATGATTTTCTTGCAGACAGCATATTGATGGATCTTGTTTTGATTTTGTTTTGTTTTGTTTATCCATTCTGATACCCTGATAGCCCATTTACATTCAGGGTAACTATTGCAAGATAATAATTTAGTGCTATTGTATTGCCTGTAAGGTGACTGCTACTGTATATTGTCTCTGTTCCTTTCTGATCTGTTACTTTTAGGCTCTCTCTTTGCTTAGAGGACCACTTTCAATATTTCCTGTAGGGATGGTTTGGTGTTTGCAAATTCTTTTAGTTTTGGTTTGTCCTGGAAGCTTTTTATCTCTCTCTCTATTTTCAATGATAGCCTAGCTGGATATAGTATTCTTGGCTGCATATTTTTCTCATTTAGTGCTCTGAATATATCATGCCAGTCCTTTCTGGCCTGCCAGTTCTCTGTGGATAGGTCTGCTGCCAGTCTTTTGATTTTGAGGGGAGTTCTCTTTGCCTCCTGGATTTTGGTGCTTGTACCCTTTGCCAAATTAGGGAAATTCTCTGTTATAATTTGCTCCAACATACCTTCTGCCCCTCTTTCTCTTTCTTCTTCTGGGCTCCCAATTATTCTAATATTGTTTTGTCTTATGGTATCACTTATCTCTCGAATTCTCCCCCTGTGGTCTAGTAGTTGTCAATCTCTCTTTTTTTCTGCTTCTTTATTCTCCATCATTTGCTCTATATCACTAATTCTGTCTTTTGCCTCATTTATCCTAGCAGTAAGAGCCTCCATTTTTTTTAAGATTTTATTTATTTATTTGAGAAAGAGAGAGTGCATGAGAGTAGAGAGGTCAGCAGGAGAAGCAGACTCCCTGCCGAGCAGGGAGCCTGATGTGAGACTCGATCCCGGGACTCCAGGATCATGACCTGAGCCAAAGGCAGTTGCTCAACCAACTGAGCCACCCAAGAGTCTCCATTTTTTATTATACCTCATCCATAGCTTTTTTTTTTTTTTTTAATTTCAACTTGGTTAGAGTTTAGTTCTTTTATTTCTCCGGAAAGGGATTCTCTAGTATCATCCATGCTTTTTTCGAGCCCAGCTAGCACCTTGATAATCGTCATTCTGAACTCTAGTTCTGACATATTGCTAATGTCCACATTGATTAGATCCCTAGCTGTCAGTAATGCCTCTTGTTCTTTTTTTTGAGGTAAGTTTTTCCATCCTGTCATTTTATCCAGGTAAGAATAGATGAATAGATGAGAGAAAATACTAAAGGGTGGCAATGACCCCAGTAAAATATATACTAACCAAATCGTAGAGACCCAAAACCAGGTGGCAAAGAAAGGAGGGGAAAATAAATAAATAAATAAGCAAACAAACAAACAAATAAATAAATAAATAAATTAGACTGCTGAATAGAACAGGGCCACACACCTGATTTTGGGTATATTTTAGTCTGTTAGAAGAAACTGCCTCCCAAACATTAAAGAAAGAAAAACATATATGTCACACAAAAAAATAAGGGTAAACATGACAAAGTGATGGAATATGACTGTAAAGATGAAAACTTAAAAAAGATTCTAAAAGAGGAATTGATGAGAAGTTGGTTGAAAAAAAAAACAGGGAAAAAATGTGATCATGCTGGAGACTAGAACAAAGTCATGCACTAGATTTAGGGTAAATTTGGATCTCAGAAGAAACTGTATTCCAATATTTTAAGGAAAAACTTGTATGTATACAAAAATAAGGTTAAATACAATTAAGAGAATAGGACTATAACAATAAAAATTTTAAAAGATTTTCAAAAAGGTATTGATAAGATAAAATAGTTAAAAACATTAAAATAGGAAGGTGGAAAATTTTTTAAAAATAGAATAAGAAAAAATAAAATTAAAAAAATTTAACTTTGAAAGACTAAAGAATCATGGGGGGAAAAGCCATGAATTCTATGTGCTGTATTCCTGTAGCTCTGAAGTTCTGCAGTTCTCATTGATCAGTGAACTCACTCTTGGCTGAATGTTGCTGTTGACCTTCTGGGGGAGAGGTATGTTGCAGTGATTCTCAAATGTCTTTACCTGAGGCAGAATTACACTGCCCTTGCTAGGGGCCAGGCTAAGTAATCTGCTCAGGCTCACTCTCGGTATCTTTTGTTCCCTGATCACTTTCTGTACTGCTTTGGAGGGGAGAATAATATGGTGGCCTCCAAATCTCTGGCCCCATAGGGGCCAAGTGCTTGGGCCCCACTCAGTGCACCCTCAGAGAAAAGCAGTCAATCCCTCCTGTCTCCCTAGTCTCTGGCCAGGCTCCAAGCTCATCCGGCCTGTGACCGATCATTTCTATCTCTGGTGCACAGCCCCATTTGGAGTCACCAAACCCAGCAGATTCCTACAGGGCACTCCTGCACTGCTCCCCCTGGGGGAGGAAGGTGAGTCTCCCTGGATCTGCCACCTGTGGGGTCCCTGCTCAAAGACCGGTGTCCCAAATGTGCCTTGGATCACAGTTTAAGGTGATCCCGAGCTGAAAGCCCATCCCTCAGATCTGTCTCTGCAGCTGGCTTCCTCCCTCTGATACCTGGGGGCTCTGCCACACTCGGGCACCCCTGGTCTTTTTGTGAGTCCTGAGTCCATACTGTTTGAGGGTCCTGAGACCATACTGTCCCCTCAAGGGCTCCACCACGCTGCTTAGCCTCTGGAGTGACATCCCTCAGGGTTGCACACTTATAAAAGTTCTGATTATGTGCTCTGCTGCTCTACCGCTTGCCAGGAGACAGCCCCGCCCCCACAGTCTATCTTCCTGTATATCACCTCACATTCACTTCTCCGCACATCCTACCTTCCAGAAAGTGATCGCTTTCTGTTCCTAGAGTTTCTGCTCTTCTTCTCTTCGATCTCCTGTTGAGTTTGTAGGTGATCAGAACGGTTTCATAACTATCTAGCTGGATTCCTGTGACCTGACAAAATTTAGGTCTCCTACTCCTCCACCATCTCGCTCCTCCTCCCTCCCATTGTTTTTCATACTTTTTGTGTCAAGTCTATGGAATGCCTATCTCTAATTTTTTATAAATTTACATTTTACATTTATATCTATGATCTATTTTAATTTTTTAAATATTTATTTATTTGACAGAGACAGAATGCACAAGTAGGGCGAGCAGCAGGCAGAGGGAGAAGGTGAAGCAGGTTCCCTGTTGAGCAGAGACCGTGATATGGGGCTCAATCCCAGGACCCTGGGATCATTACCTGAGCAGTAGGCACATGCTTAATGGACTGAGCCACCCAGGCACCCCTATTTTGAGTTAATTTTTATACAAGGTGTGAGGGTTCAGTCAAGGTTCATTTTTTTTTTAACCTATGGATGTCAATTACTCCAGCACCATTTGCTGAAAAGGCTGTCCTTCCTTTAGTGAATTACTTTTGGATCTTTGCCTAAATCAATTGGGCACATTTGTGTGGATCTATTTCTGGGTGATCTTTTCTGTTCCATTGATCTTTGTGTCTATCCCTCTGTCAATACCATACTGTTTTGATTAGAGTAGCTATATAGTAAGCATTAATATGTGATACAGTGACTCCTCCCACTTTATCCTTCTTTGTCAAGGTTGTTAGCTATTCTAGGGCTTGTGCCTATCCATATAAATTTTAGAACAAGCTGGTCTATGTGTATAGAAACACCTCCTGGGATTTTGATAGGACTTGCATTAAGCTGACAGATCAGTTTAGGGAAAATTGACATCTTTACTTTGTTGAGCCTTCCAATTCATGAACACTGCATGTCTCTCCATTTTTAGGTCTTCCTTGGTTTCTTTCATCAGCATTTTGTAATTTTCAGCATACAGATCTTATATATATATTTTAACTGTATACCTAAGTATTTCCATTTCTTTGGAGTGATTATAAATTGTATTGTGCTTTTTATTTTGGTTTCCACATGTTCATTGTAGTATACAGAAATGGGATTGATATTTAAGATTTTATTTATTTCTTTGACAGAGATCACAAGTAGGCAGAGAGGCAGATAGAGAGAGAGAGAGAGGGAAGCAGGCTCCCTGCTGAGCAGAGAGACCGATGGGGACTCGATCACAGGACCCTGAGATCATGACCTGAGCTAAAGGCAGTGGCTTTAACCCACTGAACCACCCAGGCACCCGGGATTGAGTTTTTTGCACGTTAACCTTATATACTGTGACCTTGCTGAACTTATTAGTTCTAGATGTTCTTTTACAGATTTTCTGGAATGTTGTATATAGAATCTGTGAGACAATTTTATCTCTTCCTTCCAAATCTGTATGCTTTTTTACTTCATTTCCTTCATCGCAGTAGCTAGAATTTTCAGTACTGTTGAGTAAGAGTGGTAAGAAAGGCCATCTTTGCCTTGTTCTTGATCTTAGAAGGAAAGCATTCTGTCCCTCACCATGATATTAATTGTGTATTTTTTGGTACATGCTCCTTATCCAGCTAATTCTGCTCAATTCCTAACTTGCTGAAATTTTTATATCATTAATGTGTGTTGAATTTTGTTAAATGTTTTTTCTGCCACAAAAAGATTTTTTTTTTCTCATATAGCTTGCTGATATGGTGGATTACATTGATTAATTTTTGAAAGTTGAACCTGTCTTCCATACCTGGAATATATCCAACTTAGCCATGGTGTATATTTCTTTTTATATATTATTAGATTCAAATTTATTAAGGATTTTTGCATTTAAGTTCAGAAGAGATATCAGTTTATAATTTACCATCTTTGGCATTGATATCAGGGTAAGAGGGTCTATGCCATCTTGTCCAGAATGGAAGTCTTCAATCACAATGCTGGGGGCGCCTGGGTGGCTCAGTGGGTTAAAGCCTCTGCCTTCGGCTCCAGTCATGATCCCGGGGTCCTGGGATGGAGCCCCACATCAGGCTCTCTGCTCAGCGGGGAGCCTGCTTCCTCCTCTATCTCTCTTTGCCTGCCTGTCTGCCTGTTTGTGGTCTTGTCTGTCAAATAAATAAATAAATAAAATCTTAAAAAAATAATAAAAAATAAAGTTCTATTCTGTTACTTACAAATTTTCCTCATTTGTCTGTCTTTCCTCTTCCATACTTCAAGATTTCTTAAATGCGTAGTGATTCTTAATTTTCTATTCATATTAAGTATGGAGTATGAGGCAGCCTGAATAGACACTCCATGTAAGTGGGTGGGGCTTGTCTACTTCACTTTATCATGTATAGCCAGAGAACAAGCCATCAGTACATGAAGTATTATTAACAACTTTCTGAAGGGCAGAAGGCTATTTTAAAACTCAGAAAGAACAGAGCAGAGATGCTGGCCCTGCAGTATGCACAAGGAAATCTGCTGATTAGAAGGAAAATAAGAGGTGTGAGCCACAGCAAGTGAGATGGAAAGGAGAGGTGAGAAGAGGTAATGAAAGCACAGGATTATGTCAAGTTCTACAGTTGCAGTTGTCCACTTTTTCTTCTACCTCTTCCCTTTTCTGTTTTATCTGCAGATAAGATCATCTCAAAATTAGGTGACAATATGATTGACAGAACTTAGGGCAGCTATCTTAGTGGCTGGGCTCAAGAAAAAAAATTCTACTGCATTACAGCTTTATAGATATCCAGATATTAAATGGCTATCTCCTAGCTTATACACTCATGTTTTCAGGTTGCTATTTTGAATCAAAGTCTAGTAGAATATGTTACAAAATTTCTCTTAGGAAATATTGATCTACCCCAATGCCTAAAGAGAATGATAGAGTTTTTATCCAGTTTTCCTCTTTATAGCAAGAGTAGGAAACATCCCTCCGATTTTTAAAGCACTAACCAATTAACAAATTCTCCTACTGTCTCATCTGTAAATAACATGATACTTAAAACTTTACCTTCATAGTGCCTGGATGACTCAGTGGGTTAAATAAGCCTCTGCCTCTGGCTCAGGTCATGACCTCAGGGTCCTGGGATTGAGCCCTGCATGGGGGGGCGGTCTCTGCTCAGCAGGGAGCCTGCTTCCCCCTCTCTCTCTCTGCCTACTTGTGATCTCTCTCTCTCTCTCAAATAAATAAATAAAATCTTTAAAAAAAAAAAACAAAAACAACTTTACCTTCAATCTCCGATCTTAAGGTCCTCATTTATTCTCATCTTTGTGATTCTAGTTCCATAAGGCTGGGGAGTGCCTGGGATAGACAGCTGAGGCTATCCAAGCCTTGACCAATGGCAGAATGAGTCTTCAGTTATGGAATGTGCTGAAACCTGAAAAAGACCAGAAACAAGGTTATCAAACACCAAGAACTATATCTGTCAGCGTTGCCATTATTGTTGTTGTTGTTGTCGCTGTCATAATGAAAAGGGCTTTTTATAGCCAAGCAAGACCCTGGAATGCTGTAATGGCTTTACGTGTGTATCAAGAAGCAGTGCTCTTGGAGATTGGAAAGGGGTTCTCAGATGTCATCATATCATTGCTGACAGTCTGATTGAATACTTCCAATGTCAGGGAAGTCATGATAGTAGGAGATTGCTCACACCATCAGAAAATATTTAATAAATACTTCAACACACACACCTCCCTAAAATAAGGGTGTCTAAATGTTTTGGTTTGCCCAGAGCAGTTCCAGTTAATAGTCATGTCAGGGTGATGGGTATAAAGTGTGCTCCCTTTCATTCTCAAAAGTTTCCTGGCCAACTGCCTACAATTGCCATATTTTAGTTCTAGTTTTGTCCATAAAAGTACAGAAAGTTCTCAGTATATGAAGATAATCAGTACCCAAAAAGAAGACCACCTTAAAGTGAATCCACTTTAAGTGGGCACCAAAATCTCACAGTGAAAATGAAAAAAAAAAAAAAAAAAAAAAAAAAAAAAAAAGGGCAAAAACTATGAAAATGAAAATTAAAAGTAAAAAAAAAAAGGGTGTTTATCTTGTGGCAATAATGGAATTTAGGTAAGAAATGCATTTCTATGCTAATTCTTAGAAT
>NW_019154217.1:208145-278359 GCF_002288905.1 Enhydra lutris kenyoni | reverse complement strand
CCAAAAAAAAAAAAAAAAAAAAAAAAAAAAAAAAAAAAAAAAAAGATTGGGCCAGTACTATGAAAATGAAACTTAACAGTATAGAAAAGAAGTGTGTTTATCTTGTGCCACTAATGGAATTTAGGTAAGAAATGCATTTCTATGCTAATTCTTAGAATTAGTTTTTCTTAAGAGGCAAAAAAAAAAAAAAAATCAGAGGTAAAATATTGATAGAACATTTATTCTGTCACATCTTACTTTTAAAATATTACTATAAAGTGAGTAATTTTTCCAAAAGTACTCAAAGGATTCAACCATTTTTCCAAGGGATTTTCCTAATCTTTATTATTATACTAATTATTCTTATTTGAAGTATCACTCAAGCTGTCTTTGCATATTATCTTCTTCAGTCTTCATTTGTATGCCATGCTTTTCAACAGCTTCACACAGAATCTAGTAGTCCTCCAACATCGCTTTCATCAATTCTATGTAATCCTATATGGTTTGCAAGGTAATTTGCAATTTCCCCATATGGTAAATTACATTGATCTGCATCATATTGTGGACTACTGATAAATATCAGAGAATGTGATAATATTCAGGGAATAAAAGACAAAAAAAATTGATGTGATAGGTAAAAAAGTGTTTTATGTCTGAGCTTTTGAAACTGGCAGAACTTAATTAAAATTCAGGTATGTGCTCTGTGTCCACTTTTAAATAATAATAAGCACCATTTTTGAACAATTACTATATGTTAAGTTGTTTGTTAGGCAGTATGAATACAGAACTGAATATACATTCCTTAACATCAAACAAACAACTTAGAGCAATTCAGATAAAAGACAAGGCTCTAGGCAAACATAATGCAATGGCATGTATAGGTAATCAGCAATTTCCTAGTGGGTGGGATATCTCATGAGTGAGTAGAGTTTGGCCATACAAAAATGTGAGGTAGCCCCAGGCAAAGGGAGCCTGTGAACCTGTGTGAAGTTTAAAGATGAAAATAGTAGGGCACTTTCTGAGAACTGCATTGACATTTTTCCAGAAATGGATGGAGCATAGCATACAAAGGAACAGTGCCAAGGAATGTGACTAGAGAGGTTGTCATAACCAGGCACTAGTTGGCCCAGTAAGTGCAACAGAATAAAGCCAAGTTATTGTGGACGCATAAGAATTTAGAAGGAGCAGCCCACTCACTCAGCACTGCCCTCACCACCACCTCTAAACTATGATACTGAGGCACTATCTTAAAGTTTTCTAACCTAGTGTTTCATACAGTGTATTACTGTGTTGCTTTCTCACTAGCAATAGTTATGTTAGCCTAGTAAAAAAGAGCCTGTGTGAGTATAAATACATGCAAAACTAGATAGATTAGACAGATCAACAAATAGGTAGACAGAAAGACATTTTTTTATACTCAAAAGATTTTTAAGTGCTCCAATTTTTCACTCTTTATTTATTAACACCTGCAGAGTGCATTCCGTAGTCTTTAACTATTTCCAATTCTTACCTTCAGTTAACTAAGATAGGCTCAGACCCACCATTCAAACATAAAATTATTTTGGCAAGTTACTTGGGCTAAAATTTCCATATAGCAGAGTTAACAATTAGTGAAGAAAACAGAATTCTCAAATATGACCTTGACTATGACTGACTATAAAATATGATATGAAAAAAACCCTTTAAAACCATAATTTTGACTTGTCCTATCTTTTGAGGAAATGAGAAAATGACCTTTTTTTACTGTAAAACTATGTAAATCTCAGAAAATAACCTACCTGTGTAATTGAGTGTCATAGGTCAAATTCCCTTGAAGCATACTCTGTGACAGGGATTTGAAGATGCATGAGTTGAGGGAGTGCTCTTGAGAAAAAGTCTTGTAAAGGAGGAAGTGAATCAGGACAGAGAAGAGGTTATAACTGAGCAAGGATATGGTTTCACATCCACAAGAGCTCTGGAACATAAATTGTACCAGAGCGCTGTATTTCCTTGAGGCAGGAGCTGATGTACTCTCCTATCACTCAGCCTTTGGCTATGGCTCTTCCTTGGGATGCAGGATGATATTTAAGAACCCACCAGATAAAAGCAATTTCTACAAAGTAGAAAGTCATCTGTGAGCATTTACAGCATCCTGCTAAAGAAGGTGGGGTGGGGCACCAAAACAATGTCTAATACAGTCCACCCCTTGTACTGAGCAAATGTACTTGTTTCTCATGTTCCATTCACTCTATTCAGCATCTAGGTGCAGCTACTCCAGGATTCTATGGCCATAGCTCCTAAGAAGATTTACAAAAGGGAATTTGTGGGCCAAACTACCATACCTGATATTGCATTTAAAATCCGAGATCATGCTGATACTATTTCCATCCCTTGCCATCTAGATTTCTCTCAGTCTTAGTTCATCATTCTGATACTCTAGGTGGTTTGTCTGATAGGATGACCCAGATCTTCACCACTAAGGGATTGAAGGCCTTTATAACGCTATGGTTGCCAATTTACTGAACATATGAACACCAGGACCCTAATGGATTACTTTAATACCAAACGTATTCTTCCTTGCCCAATATATGGCGCCATTCCTACTACCTATGATATTCAGAGACAATTACCCATGCCAATGGGGTAACTCGTTTTTGTGCCTACTGGACTACTAGCACAGGAACTCAGAGTGATGAGGTGGCAACCTTAACTTTAAATTGAATGAGACTCTGGCTGTGTTTTCTGGTGGAAGTGTCTCCCCATCTGGGAACTGGAACCACAAGACTGCCAATCTCAAGTCATGGGGTAGGGAAGCACAAAGCCCCTTAAAGTCTCTGGGAGTAATAAAGAGCAGGACCTTTTCTACTTCCACCTTTTGGTTCCCAGATCCATGTATCTACCTATTCAGAACTCAAACCCATATAATAGTCACCCCTCCACTTGTGTCTCAATGTTCTATGAGCCAATGGTATTTAGATGTAGGGGAAACTGGAAAGGGAGTATCTTGGACTGATCCCTCTAAAACAGAACTTGAGATGTGTCCAAAAGCATGGGGCTTATGTGGGTGATAATTATAGGAAGCTGTCATAAAGGAGTGGGGAAATGAAACAGGAAAGAGAAGGAAACCAATACACATGCATTAAGGAACATGTTACAACTGTGGGCATCTCTGAATCAATCCCAAGAGTAACCTGTGGAGAGACTGTGAAATACACCTTTGTTTTCCACCTGAGGAGCTAGGAAGCTAATGTACTTATTTTTTAGCTCTCATCTATAGTTGGCTGAGGGTTACTCCATTTTGCCCTCTATATGGGTGAGAGAGCCCTCAGGTAGAGAGCTGTAGAAGTTGGCAGTAAGACACTACTGGCATATATGGGAATGGTGAGTGCCAAGGGGCTGTGGTGGGGGCACCACAGGGGAACGGGGGCTTATAAGAGATATTTAGCCAGAGTTACCTAAGGGGAAATATAGTTACTTTGTTATAGACTGGATTTTGTGGATGAATGTTTATATACCTTACAATTACATTCATAGTTCACTTTGATATGGGAAAATCAATTCAAAATGTTGCTATGTATACCAACCAAGCCATGAGAAGAACAACTGGTCAGGAACTGAGAATCTGCATTACAGCTCCTAGTGGGCCTTGCTTTCTCCCTTGGTAAAAAGGCAAACACCTAATTCCAAGAAGTTTAGTTTCTGTAAAAAGCATAAAGTTATGAGGTAAGAGGAACTATAAAATGACACCATAAAAGTTGACAGATCTCAATTTACTGGTAAAGAAGTACAAATGGCACATATCAGAGCTATGTTAGCCAAGACCCGTAATTACAGATATTTAATAAAATTAATGGCCAATAATCCAAAATTTTAAAAGCACATGTGAGAATCAAGTAAAAGAATAAAAGCAGAGTTAATTTTAAACTTTTAAGGAAATTATGGACTAATGATTTCTGCAGCAACCTTGTGAAAAAACAACTCCAGACCTCATAAATACTAAACGAAGTCTGAAACTCTAAGGCAAACCAGATACAGAATCTTCCATGTTTAAGGGCACAATAGTAATTTTAATCTACTTATTTGAGAGGAATAAGCACAAAGAGCTCCAACAAAGACAGTGGTATGGTATAGTAAAATGAATATGAGGTATTAGTCAGATTTGGGTTTTAGTCTTATCTTCAGCACTTACTTGACTAGGAAAACCTGGAAATTTCTAAGCATTGCTGAGTCTATTTCCTGACAGTAATCATGATACCATTCTACATACATTATTGCAGTGTTATATTAACTGAGATAATATGTAAAAAAGTACTTTGGAAATAATGTATGTTCAATACAACTAGGCCTTAGTTTATGTTTCAATGATAAAAATGCAGAGCAAAGACAATTAACCAAATATAACAAAAACCTCCTACTATCCAATCACAAAGAAAAGGTAGATGCTAGGTAGCAAAAACAATTTTGTGTAAAATATTGAAGAAAGGAAATTTTGTCTGAATCACTGTAGCAGGTGGTAAGACTTCTAGTCCTCCCATTTATCTCGTCCTCTCTCCTCCTGATTACCTTTCCCTGCCACTTTCAAACTGGGCAGAGCGATGTGACTGTTCTAGGCCAACAGTCTGCTAGCAGAAGTGATATCTGAGTCCAGGGCCAAAGCTCTAATTACCAGTGCAAAGCCCTCCCCCCCCCCCCCCCCCCCCCCCGGCGACATTTCCTTCACCTACAAAGGTGACTGAGGAGCCTTAGTTGAGACAGTGGAGCCAAAAGATCCAGGCCACTTGGGTAAATGATGTGGGTAAATAAGGAATATTACCCTGGAGAGCCATCTGGACCCACAGTAGATTTTGCATGAGCAGGAAATAAACCTCTATGACACTTTTGAGTTTGTTTTTTTTTATTGGTTTTTGTTACCACCGAATGACTCAGCCTATCCTGACTTGTATAATCACTGAGGTAACTGGCAGGGGTTTCTACGCTGCTACCTATGACACAACCACAGAATTCCGCTGATGTTAAACTTTAGATATCAGAATCTCCTAAGTGCTATTAATCAAGAAAACTTTTTGAGTATATTCAAACCCTTCAATTCACTAACTTGTCTTTCAGCTGCATTTTAACAATGCTAGAAAAATTGGTTGGTTTAGCAAATTCAGAAAAAATAAGTTACTTTCCTTCACTCATGAGTGTGCTTCCACAGAAATGTTTAGTCACTACTGAATTCTTCCACCATCTCAAATTTATATTATATACAAACTACGTAGTATAATTGATCTTATTCCATAGCAAACTGCAGTGCTATGAACCAATCACAGAAGGAATGGAATTAAGTATAAGGATGGATGTGTCCATTTATATTATAAATTATGGATTATAAATCCATAGAATGAGCACCCACACATATATCTGCCATTACCACAAAATTTCCATGACTTTGGGCAAATTATTTATAGTCTATTGCCATTTCTCTGTCTATGAAATTGGGAATGTTGGCCATTCCAAATATACTATATTGACAGAGATAGGTAGCCTTGGGGAAAGGGAATGTGTATAGAGAGCAAGAACACATTCCCAAAGGGCACTCAGTTCATTAGGAAAGAGATAAAGTAAAATAAAAAAGAATATTTATTTAAAAAATTTTTTATTTATTTGTTTATTTATTTGAAAAAGAATAGGCATGTGCTGTGGGGAGGGGCAGTGGGACAAGCCAACTCTCCACTGAGTGAGGAGTCTGAGATCATGACCTGAACCGAGTGAGAGGCTCAACTGAGCCACCCAGACACCCCAAGAATATTTAATTTAAATTGCAGTGGCTCATCAATTATATAGTTGGTTTTTAATTTCCCTTTTATTTTGAAAGAACGGACTAGAAAAGACTCCCTGCCACTTAGAGTGGAGAGGAGTCACACGGTGGATTTCTGCAGAGGACGCTTTGTTTCCTACACGACGTTGGATTAGTCTTTTAAATACAAATCAATGTCACTAACCTCTGAGATGTGTGGTTCCATGACTTGGAATTTTGTTATTGATCCTTGTCATGGTCGTCAAAGTGTGGTTACCTGGACCAGCAACAGAAACATCACTTGGAAAATTTTTAGAAATGTAAACGTGGCCCTACCCCAACTAGTGAATAAGTACTTAGGTGGAGCAAGGCAGTCTGTTGTAACAAGTCCTTCCTGTGGTCGTTATGCATGCTCAAGTTTGAAAAACATTGGGCAAAAGGGGCTTTCCTTAGAAATCTGCAAAACGTAAAATGCTTTAAATGCATTCTAGCATTCAGAGATCAGATACAAATCAAGCACCTATTAAGACCTTTTTCTACCAGAGAATCTATATTTTCTGATTCTTTTAGATTAAGATCTGACTCCCTAAATTTCAAAATGGAGCTAGTTTTTAATGTTTAAGTAATAAACCCTTGAAAATATGCGATTTATATTGGAAGTGCTGACACAATCTTAATGATAGCATTGCAAATGGTGATGCTATAATTAAGCTTCGATCTCCTTTGGAAAAAAAAGAAGGGAGAGAGAACGTGAAGAAGGAGGTTACTGTTCAATGAACTGCTCTGTCATTTGCCGCAGTGATTCTTAATTGTGTCTCATTACGGCAGGATGATCATTACTCTACTTGTCTGTCTGATTTAGAGACCACTAAAAGTGTCTTGTAACACGCAGCCGTCTCCCTTGCAACAGTCCTTTGGCTCTCACCCTCATTACTCAGAATCTGTCCAATTATTTGTCATTAAAGTAATAAAAAGGACTGCAGCAGAAAATGTGGGAGGTAACTGTTGGAGGTCTGCCCGGGGAGGAAGAAAAAATGCAAACTGTTTTCAAGGCGCTGGGAAGGTGACATCGTTAATTAAGTGTTAGGGAATATGCAAATCAGTCCCACTCTCAAGAGACTGTAATAAAACTGAGAAAACATTATTATCACTGCAAGTAAGAGAAGGCCATGTTACCCCATCTGGAAGACGATGTCATTTTCTACTGGAGACTCAGGCAAGGAAGGGAGGGGGCTGGGAAAGAGATGATGAAGGTGGAGTTGTTCAGGGCCATTGAGTGTGCTCAGGCTGTTAAGAGTTCAGAATTAAGGTGTCAACACAGAGGGCCAGTGGATTACAACTTTTAATGAGGGATGTTTGTCTAATCACAGGATTTGCACACCCAATTTCCTCTGCAAAATGACTTACAACTCATCAGCAGGCAGTGTTTTTGTAGGTGAAAGGAAGGGGAGAGGAAGTTTGGGTGAGGCTGACAGCTGGCATAGTAGGCATCTTGAGGGTTGTTCAAAAGGTGGTAATGAAGCAAAGTACTAAGAGGTACGTGGACACTTGCTTATTTATTAAAAATATACTGAGTACCAACAAAGGACTCGGGGACTTTTCTCAAGCTAAAACCTCTCCTGTCCTCCTATAACTTGTTGCCTTGGCCAACTCATTGCTCATCTTTTGGACTTTGTAGTTAATGTCAATTCCTTGTGAAAACTATCCCTTATTCCCACCCCAGATAAATATACCAAAGCAAAAAAAGTATGCATGCTATACATACACAGTTTCAAGGGAAATTCTCTTGCTTCCTTATTCCATCCAGTTTCAGATATTTATATGAAACCTTATATGGAAATATTGGAGCCATACCTGACCCTAGAGTTTCTCAGGTGGACTTTATTTCATCACAAGGAAATTAAAGTCTTCTCAATAACCTTTAGGAAAAGTCTTCTTGCATACTGCATTAGTTAACAACTCCTTCATTTAGATACTTAATTAAAACTCAGAAGTCTATATGTCAGCTGGGTTTACTCATGAGCTTTAGTGACCTGGAGGTTGGGTTAGGTGACCCTGCTGTTGGGTAGGCGGGGATTGCTCACCTACTTGGCTCTAAGTTGGCTGAGGAAAGCCTTAGTTTGGACAATTGGGCTCTTTTTCCCCAGGGTCTCTAATCTTCTAATAGGATAGCATATGCTTGTTCACAGGCTGGGGATAGGGTTCTGGGAGAGAGTAGAAATATGCAAGAGGTTAAGGCATAAGTTTGGAACTTGTGTGCTCTCACTTTCATCCCATTTTATTAGCCCAAAGATTAATTCTAGAATCAAGGGATGGGAATCCACTCTACCACTTGAAGGGAGGAGCTACACTGTAACAATTCAAAGGGCTTAGAGGCAGGCAGGGTTGAAAAATCGATGTACTCAATTCCTATCTGTGGGTGTGGATAGAGCTGAATGTCCTGTGCTATATGGATCATGGGGACATGGGGGTATCTTATTTATGCCAAAAACCACTGTCAAGAGATTGTAATAAAACTGAGAAAACAGGTTCCTTCCAACCACAGAATGAACTTCCTTGCTATATTAATTTCCTAAACTGCTACAGCAAATTACCATGAACACAAGAGATTTTTAAAAGGTAAATTTATTTTCCCACAATTCTGGAGGATAGAATCCTGGAATCTTCCTCTTCTGTCTCTTTTGAGTATATCTGTCATTGAATTTAGGGCCCACCTGGATAATTCAGGATGGTATTCTAATTCCAGAATCTTTAACTAAATTATATCTGCAAAATAAAATACTATTCACAGGTTCTGGGATTAGGAATAGACATACATTTTCAGAGGTCGCTATTCAGCCCACGGCCGCCTACTGTCTGGCTCCACTCAAAATATGCACATCATTTCCACGTGCAAAATACATTCACCTCATCTCAAGATCCCTGAAAGTCTCAGCTCATTATAGGCATCAGTTCAGATTTAATTTCTCATTGTATATCATCAACTCAATCGTCAAAAATCACATCAAAATCATCTAAATCATGTCTGGATGAGACTCAGTATGAGCCATGATGGGACAAAATTCCACTCTTATCTGTGGACCTGTGAAATGAATAACCACAAGTGTGTTCCAAAACCCAAACGTGGGACACACACAGGGTATAAGAGTTAGAGACATTATCATTCCAAAAAAGAGAAAATGGAAGGAATAAAGGAGTCACCAGTCCCAAGCAATTTTAAAGTCCAGAAGGGAAAATTCCATTAGGTTTCAAGACTGAGAATAACTCTCTATGGCTCAAGGTTCTCTGCTCCGGGCCAGAGGCTCTGCCCTGCAGGCCTGTGGCAGCTCAGCTGGCTTCTGCACCTTCTCAGCTCGGTAGGCCTGTGCCTCTCAACCTATCAACCTCTTCAAGTCATTCGGCTTTTTGGTGTTGTTTTATTTGAAGACTAGCACAGGCTGAACACTATAAAGTCGCTCTATCAGCTTGTTTCTTTTCTATAGACTTTTGTGAGCCCAACAGACCACTTTCACTTTGTCCTGTCTCTGTCCCTTCAGGATTCCTCTTCAGTACGTCACAGGATCCACACCATTAGACAAGAGGATTCCCAATACATCTTTCCTGGAAAACCTCATCTCTATTACTGGATTCTGCTGAGATGATTGTATGTGTGAGTCACATGCCCAATCTCCTCAGCAAGATTGTTCAGACACACCCTTGTCCTTCTCTCCAGGACATTTTCTTAACAGCGAATCTCCCAAGTTTAACATCTTCTGCAATGAGAATATGCTGAGAGTTTCCCAAATAGGAGCTTGATCCTTTTTACTTAACAGTTTCTTCCTTAATTTATCTCTTTCCCCTTGCACTTTACTATAAGCATTAAGAAGAAAACAAGCCACACCTTCAACATTTAGATTGGAAAACTCCTCCACAAGTAGTCAGGTTCATCCCTTAAAAGTCTATGTTCTACAGATTTAATGCAATCCCTATCATGATACCAACTGCATTTTTCACAGAACTAGAATAAACAATCCTGATATTTGTATGAATAGCCAAAGCAATCTTGAAAAAGAAAAACAAAACTGGAGGGATCGGGGCGCCTGGGTGGCTCAGTGGGTTAAAGCCTCTGCCTTCAGCTCAGGTCATGATCCCAGGGTCCTGGGATCGAGCCCCGCATCGGGCTCTCTGCTCAGCAGGGAGCCTGCTTCCTCCTCTCTCTCTGCCTGCCTCTCTGCCTACTTGTGATCTCTGTCAAATAAATAAATAAAATCTTTAAAAAAAAAACAAACTGGAGGGATCACAATTCTAGACTTCAAGTTATATTACAAAGTGGTAGTAATTAAAACAGTATGATACTGGCATAAAAAAAGACACTTAAATCAATGGAATAGAATAGAAAACTCAAATAAATCCACACTCATATGTTCAGTTAATCTTCAACAAAGGAGGAATGAATATGCAAAGGAAAGAAGTCTCTTCAGCAAATGGTGTTGGGAAGACTGGACAGCTACATGCAAAAGCACCAAACTGGACCACTTATCTTACACCATACACAAAAACAAACTCAAAATGGATCTGAGACCCAAATGTGAGACCTTAAACCACAAAAATCCATGAAGAGAGCATAGGCAATAATTGCTATGACATCAGTCATAGCAACATTTTCTAGATACGTCTCTTGAAACAAGGGAAACAAAAGCAAAAATAAACTATTGGGACTACATCAAAATAAAAAGTTTCTGCACATCAAAGGAAACAATCAACAAAACTAAAAGAATGGTAGAGGATATTTTCAAATGATATATCTAATAAAGGGTCAGCACCCAAAATATATAAAGAACTGATATATCTCAAAACCCAAAAAACAACTAATCCAATTAAGGTGGTCAGAAGACATGAACAGACGTTTATCCAAAGAAGTCATACAGATGGCCAACAGACGTACAAAATGATGTTCAACATCACTCATCAGGGAAATGCAAATTGAAACCACAAAAAAAGTATCTCAAGTATCTCACACCTGTCAGAATGACTAACATCAAAAATACAAGAAACAATGTGTTGACAAGGATGTGAAGAAAAAGGAACCCTCCTGCACTATTGGAATGCAAACTGGTGCAGCCACTGTGGAAAACAGTATGAAGGTTCCTCAAAAAATTAAAAATAGAACTGCCGTACAATCCAGTAATCACGCTACTGGGTATTTACCCCCAAAATACAAAAGTACTAATTCAAAGGGATACATGCATCCCTATGTTTATTATAACATATGCTACAATAACCAAACTATAGAAGCAGCTCAAGTGTCCATTGATAGATAAATGGATAAAGATGTGGTACACACACACACACAGGAATATTATTTGGCCATAAAAAATGAAATCCTGAAGTTTGCAACAACATGGATAGACCTAGAAAGTATAACATTAAGCAAAATAAGTCAGTCAGAGAAAGACAAGCACCATATAATCTCAGTCGTATGTGCAATTCAAGAAACAAACAAAAAAAAATGAGCAAAGAAAAACAGAGAAACCAAGAAATAGACTCTTAGCTAGAGAGTACATACATGGTTATGAGAGAGGAGGTGAGTGGGGGAGAGGTGGGGGTAATAAGTGATAGGGATTAAATAATACACTTATCATGATGAAAGAAAAAAATCTATGTTCTACACAAGTATAGAACACAAATCAGCCATGTTTTCTGTTACAATATAACGATATAATTTCTGTTACAATATAACAAGGATTGCCTTTTCTCCAATTTCCAATAACATGTTCCTTATTTTCTTCTTAGCCTTCACTAAAGACTATCTTTAACATCCAGATTTCTTCCAATAGTCTATACAAGGCAATTGATTTATTTTATCATGCATCTCGAGATTTTTCCAACCTGTACCCCTTATCAAATTTCAAAGCCACTTCTGCCTTTTAGGTGTTTATTTACATTTATAGCACCCCATTTCAAAATCTGTATCTATTTCCTACAGCTGCTTAACAAATTACCACAAACTAGATGGCTACAAACTACAAACTACAGAAATGTATTTTCTGATAGTTCTGGAAACTAGAAATTCAAAATCTAGTAGGATCATACTTCCTCTGGGGATCTTGGGGGAAAATCCATTTCTTGCCTCTTCCAGCCTCCTGTAGCTTGAAGCATTTCTTAACTTGTAGCCACATCACTGCAATCTCTGTCTCCATGGTCACAGTTGTCATTAGATTTAGAGCCTACTATGATGATCCCCTCATCTTAGATTCCTTACATTAATTACATTTGCAAAAACCTCTTTTCCAAATAATTTGACACCCATAATTTCTGAGTACTAGGATATGGACATAGATTTTTCAGGGCCACCAACCAGTCCACTACACTGTCATCACCTCATTATTGTAGCTAATTCATTTGTGAGGCTAGTAATAGCCCTGGTCATTTGTGCCCCAGTTCTCACTAATCCATGTGACTTTCTTTTCAGTTATCTATTATATTACAAAGCAACCCACAACTTAATGTCTTAAATAATATTACTAATGATTCTGGGAGTTGACTACATAGGTCTATTTCACTTCATGTCAGCTGGGGCACTAGGATGGTTGGAAAAATCCAAATGACCTAATTCTTATGGGTGCCAGTTGGTACTAGCTATTCGCTGAAGTTCAAACAGGGCTGTGGCTGGGGACCACAGTTCTCCACTGTGTGGGCCTCTCCTTGTAGTTTTTTGGGGTTCCTTACAGCATGATGACTTGATTTCCAACATGGAGCATCAAAAGGAAAGAAGGATAAGTTGACAGTTCTTTGAAGGCCTGGGCTTAGAAATATTAGACTAATTATGACAGAATTCTCTCAGTCACAATAGTCAGAATACCAACCCATATTTAAAGGGAGGAAAAACAACCTTCAGTTTTCGATGGAAGTACATCATGAGCGTACAGAAGTGGGAGTAAATGTTGACAACTATCTTTGGAGGCCAGTTACCACAGTCCTCCTTCCTTTACCCCACCAGCAGGTCTACCATGAGTGTTTCACAAGCTTGTCTGGCTGAAAGGGTAAATGAGAGCTGAAATCTAGCTCATGCTCCACTTGCCAAACCAATTATTGGCTACAGCAAGGCTATTTCCATTCACAGAAAAGCATGCTTTCCCCCACATTTTCCCTCTGGAATAATAGTAGCTTTGTCTACCAACAGACCCAGAAATTAGCTCTATAGCTTCCAGTATGATTACTCAACAAAACCAAGACTGCTAGCACAGGGATTTTGTATTTGAATGGAAAGTATGTTGATCTTAAAGTTGGAAGTCCTTTATTTGAGACTGGTACCTGCTACTTACTAGCTAAGTTGACCTAGACAAGTCACTTAACTCTTTACAGTGGAGTTTCTTCATCTGCATAATATAGTAATTATTCCCCTTTATCTCATGGCATGGTAAGGGTCACGTGATAATACATGTAAGACTACTGTGGAAAATACAGGCTACCGTGTAAATCTAAGTCTTCATCCAGAAAGTACACTCACTCCCACCTAGTTTTGCAGATGCCAATCCCCTATCTTCATTTGGGAATTAGAGCACAAAGGGCCATGAAACACTGACCCACAGAAATCTCTCTAACTAGAGGAAATTAGTAAGAATAAGGCACCTTTTGTGATGAAAAGAACTTCTTACTGGAACAAAGATCATCAGATATTATCACTTCTATACCTCATTTGCCAGGTCCTCCCAACTATGGAACATGAAGAGCTAAGAAACAGTCCTAGTTCCTACATTGTTCTATATTTATTTTCCAAGCCCTCCAGGAGGAAGAATACCACCTGCCCACTTTAAATGAGCGCATTGCATATTGAAAACACAAGGCACTAGGTAAATGATAGATAATTACCAAGCACACATTGACATTATGTAAAACACTCTGGCATTTTTCTGTGCTGCGATCCATTGAACTGCATCACTCTGATGACCAAATAATGAATTACAGTCCATTTATGAATGCTCTGTGTTTAATGCTAACCTTCTGCTATGTCTCCTCAGTACTTTGACCATGACAACAAGTGCACACACAGGGTGGGTGTGAATGCATCAGATTTCTCATTTTTGTAGTTAATGAATATGCTTTTCAGACTGATGCCTCCAAGAATAGTTTTTATACCCAAGTTTGACACGCAAAAAGGATTTATCTGCAGAGTTGCCTTGTTACACAGTTGTGTGGTAGAATGAATTCAGTGTCAATACATAGCTATAGTTACTCTTGGGAGTAGGGACAGAATCTATCTTTTGTCCAGCATCATATTAATGCTACACAATAGGACTTTATATGCTGTAGTGTTGAACTTATTATCACTTATACTTGATAAAAAGCTGTTACTTACTATATGCCAAAGTCTGTGACAAGTGCACCATACATATTTACTTACTTAACCCTCACTCTAAACCCTGCAAGGAAGTTTCTCTATCCATGTTTTATAGATGAGGAACTGGGAGGTAAGAGTTCACCTAGACTGTCCAATGTCACTCAGGATAATAAGTCTTGGAACTGGGGTTCAAATCTGGGTCGTATTACATCCAAATCCCAGGCTCTTATATGGCACTGACTTCCAGGAAATAATGTTAGTTTTTCCAGTAAGCTTCTTATGGATTTCCAAACTCTATAGTCTTTGGGCTAAAGGAAGTAACAAGTCCCAGTCAGTTCTATCATTCCACACCTTATCTCTAGATGTGAAGTTCTGGGTTTTACCCCTCATCTGAATTTTAGTGATTCCATATGACAGACTTTCCAAACTCAAAAATGCAAAAAAAATTCTTCAGAGAAGCAGAGAATGTCTCAAACGTGCCAGCCCTTTAGGTAGTCTTTGTTGAGACTACTCAAGCCCATTTTGAGGCCAGACTCAGTAGTGTTTAATATCCCAGAACAAACAAATCCAACTCTAAAAGCACTGGCAAGTTGATGCTAATTTTACTAATTTTTTTAAAAGAGTCTATTTATTTATTTGACAGAGATCACAGGTAGGCAGAGAGGCAGGTGTGGGGGGGAAGGGGAGAAGCAAGCTCCCCACCAGCAGAGAGCCTGACAAGGGGCTCAATCCCAGCACCCTGAGATCATGACCTGAGCCGAAGGTAGAGGCTTAACCCACTGAGCCACCCAGGTGCCCCTAATTTTACTAATTTTTTATGGGATGGGGAGAATTCACATCACACACCAGATGGCCATAACCTAGAAGAACAGTTGTATTAGACAACATTTTTTTGCCCCCAGAGTTCTCTCCCCTATATCATCCAGTTTCTGACTTTTTTCTCCCCCTTTCTCTAGTTCTCTCAATTTAGTTCTTCCCTCAGTTTGAGTACCCAACTCAGTAAAATAAGGCCATGTTAAAAAGGAGAGTTGGCCACTAAATAATAATTTTGATTTCTTCCCTCTCACGTAAGTTAGTGATGATGTCAAGGCATTCCAGAAAGGACAGTCACATTTTGGGGGTGCATGCTATATATTTAATTTCATGTAAGTAAAGAACTGAAAATTAAAATTCAAGATTAATGTTACTGTTCTCCTTTTTACATGGAATACAACTGAGTCTCAGAGAAGGTAATTGATTTGTCCAAGTCTACACAGTTAATAAAGTTACAGAACCAGGTCAGGTCTCCAGTCCACATAAATTTTGCTTATTCCTGACTGAATGGCTTGGCCCAAAGTCCCCTGTAGATTCTCAAAATATTAACTGACTAAATGTATACTCGATACAGATGAATTTATACCTGCCCAGGGTATTGTAATCAAGACCATCACTTCTGTAACTAAGGGAGCCCTTAAGGACAATAAGAAAAACTGCAGTCACAAGGGATGAACTGTGTGTCACTGATGTATGCAAACTCCTTTGAAAGAAACCAGAAGCCAGAATTTCAAGATGAAAGATTTAAAGATTTTACATTCCCAGAATAAAGTAAAATAACATAGTCCTAATTCCCAAAGTGTCTGAGGCAAAGCAATTATCTTTGTCTTTAACCCATAACTGACAAAACACCAGTTCTGTTTCCCTTCTTGGGACACTGCAATAAGAGTTTCAAAACTTAATAAGACAGTGTGGCAAAGAATGTTATGTGTTCCTTGATTCTGGTTTCCTTTTCTTCCTGGAAACACAGCTAGGTG
This sequence comes from Enhydra lutris kenyoni, assembly GCF_002288905.1. Classification (NCBI taxonomy): domain Eukaryota; kingdom Metazoa; phylum Chordata; class Mammalia; order Carnivora; family Mustelidae; genus Enhydra; species Enhydra lutris. Next base: position 262,512 of record NW_019154217.1, on the reverse strand, counting down.
ATAGTGCTCAGTGCCCTTTGTGATTGGATTCTGGCCAACAGGATATGGGCAGCAGGGATATCTGCCATTTCCAGGTCTAACCCATGGACATCTCCCATACAGTCTTCTACATTGTTGCACTTTCTTGGAAGATTTCTTGCAAGAGCCATAAGATGGAGAGAATTTATATCCCTGAATATCCTAGTTTGGGTTCCCCTGAAGGCAAATGACTCAGGTATAAGACAGTGACCCAGAAAGCAGGATGAGGAAGCAGAGATAGTGAGATAGTGGATGAAGGAAGTTATTTAAAGGCTGAGTTATTCAGATCATTGGCATGAGCAAAAAGGGAGTATTTCCTGGTATTTCCTGAGAGGCCTACAAACTGCGAGGTGGGGACACCTGGGCATTAGCTCTCATCTGCCATCCTCCCATCAGCGAAAGGCTGCCTTCTAGAGTATTAATCCCCCTGCTGTTCTGAGCTGCACAAGTCTGGACTGGAAGGCGCTCCCACACCGTCCTGAGGACACAGAGTTCAAGGATCCTCAGGGAGAGAATGAGGACAAAGAACATGATACAATGCTGGAGGTGAAATGTTGCCAGCAAGAATTGTTCATACCTGTCATAGTTGGCAAAAAGAAGCAAAGCCCAAAGGTTGTAGGCTGGGGGCCATGATGTGTCTGCTGAAGGGCAGTGGGGCAGAGCTCTCCCTCTCCCACCAGCACACCCACACTGAACCATGACATGAGTGAAAAATAAGCTTTTACTGGCAAGTCTCTGAATTTTACGGGCTTTGTTTCATTTTGCTTTGTTTTGTTGAAGTGTCTAGGTTACCCTGATTAATACAGATGGAAGAGCAGACAATCCAGAACCTAACTAGATTTTTATTTTGTCTTAGCCATGGTGGATATTTAATCATCATTATTAGTTAACTGATAGATATTCAGCTACATTAGAGACAAACCATGATAAAGTAAAAATTATTTTCCTAAGCCTCATTAGAAATTGAAAATGCAATATAAATTTTGATTAGGGTGAAATTTTCATCTTTTAAATAATCAAGATTTTCAAAGAATAATCATATTCACAATATTGAAAGGGTGACAAAGTAATTCTATATAATAATCATTGGAAATATGAACAATTTTCCTATTCATTAATTTGTATCAATAATACATATCAATATATTCTAAAAATTCCTAAGTTTATATTCTTAGATTCTAGAGCTTCTAATTAATTTACTTATTTGGGTCTTGTCTTACCCAAGAAAGTATTCAAAATTACTACTTTGAGACTTCCAGAAAGCATTTCCTAAGGAAATAGTCAAATTCAGACAAAGATTTAAGGCACAAGGAAATAATGCCTCATTACTTATAATAGCATACAATTGGAAGTGAACTGAATGTCCAACAATTGGAGATTCATTAAATTATGGCACATCCATATAATGGACTATTTTGTGTTTATCATAATTCATGCCTTCAAAAATATTTAATGTCCTCAGGAAGTGTTCATGCATAATGTTAAATGAAAAAAAGATACAAATTTGATATGCAATACAGTATGTAACACAAAATATCCATACATAAATTAACAACTGGAGAAGAATATATTGAAACATTAACACTATATCAACATTTCAGCAATATGCCTGCTAGCAATAGGAGTACGGCTAATTTTAATTTTATTGCTTTGCTTTCTCTATTTCCTAAATTTGCTATTATGAGTATATATTTCTTCTACTATTGTAAAGTTATTAAAATGTTTTAAATTGCATTTTCCAAGTGCATTTTATATAGGATGATGGGTCTGCTTTGGGTGCAATGCAGGTGTACTAGAAGAGTCGTCCTGAGACACATGGAGCCTTTTGCTAGCAAACTTTATAACTGGTGGACAAGGTTGTGTAGGTCATGTTATATATAGCACTTAATTAGGGCAAAAGTGCTGAAATAGGAATGTTACCATGTCACTCCGTGGCTAAAAATTCCACAGCTCCTTTGACCCCTGCCTTCAGAATAAAGCTCCAACCCCTTAGCATGGCACAGAGGCCTCTTCTAATCCAGCCCTTGCTTGTCTCAACAACTGACCTCTCGTCCTATCCACAGGTACCTTCTCTCTAGCCACAGTGATTTCCTGGAAGTTTGTGAGTACATAGTGCTACCTCTGTTCTCAGTGCCTTCAGACAGCTTACAGTTACTGCTATGAGCTAAGGGACTCAGTTCACTGTTGCCTCCTGAAGAGCCTCCCAGATTTCTCTACCCAGAGGACAATAGTGAAGAGAATTTATCCATCAATTCCCATCTTCTTTTGGTTAAGGATTTCCCCTGAGGCATTAACTTCCTTACACATCTAAAGTACATACATACTAGGGCTGCCTCTCCTCCCCCTCAATCCCTTTGACTCATTTCTATTTACTATTCAAGATTCATTTCACAGTTTCTTTAGCAAGACTCCCCTGATCACCCTTCATACCAAACTCTTAGAGCCACCTCAGGTACCTCTACTCCAAACACCCCTAGCCTAATGCTCTCCTGTAACAAAAATAGCATTGATCACACATCCTGTCATTATGCCTCCTGTAGCTAAGCCTTCTCTCCCACTACTGGTGCTGAAGGACCGGGAGCAGATTTTTTTCTTCCATTTCTGTATTTCCACCTGTATTCTGTACCCATGCATGATCTGGCAATAGTGGGCATTTAATAGATAAATGTCAGTTGATTGAATGCAGCAGATAGTGATGTTCTTTTAACAAAGCATAAGCATGCGGTAAGGTCCCTTACATTGTCTTCAGATGCTAATGGAACCATTGTTCTCCTGTGCCATATCTCTGCAATCTCTACTCCTATGCCAATTCTCACTGAAGTTTCTGGTAAGCTGCAGAAAGCAGAGCTATTTAAAAGCCCACATCGGGGAGCCTGGGTGGCTCAGCGGGTTAAGCCTCTGCCTCCGGCTCAGGTCATGATCTTGGAGTCCTGGGATCAAGCCCCGCATCGGGCTCTCTGCTCAGCAGAAAGCTTGCTTCTCCTTCTCTCTCTCTGCCTACTTGTGATCTCTCTCTCTCTCTCTGTCAAATAAATAAATAAAATCTTAAAAAAATATATAAATAAAAGCCCACATCACCTGTTATTTGTGTGTAAGAAGACATACACACAAAAGCCAAAGAGAACTTATACAGTATAGCATGTCATGGTAATAAGTTATCCCAATTCTGCCCCCCTTCCTACCTTTACAGTTGTTCACGTGTCCTTCTTCCTGTCAGCCTAAATTTGTTTTCTCAGTCGGACCCCATCTGACCTCATCATTAAAGATTCCTTTAAATCCCCAAATTCTCAATTCTGACTTTTAGAGAATACTTTCTTCTTTTTTAACCTGCTGGCCTTCCTAAAATCCGCAAATAGGCTGATTCACTTTATCTTCCTCAGTATGTTTTACTCTTGCATTTTATTTTATTAGAAATGCTAAGGGGTACTTTCTGTGTCACAGTAATTTTTTATTGTACAATGGCAGGAACAAAAAAATATACATAATGATACTGGTGTTTTACCAACAATTATTCAGTCAATTCCCAGCAAAATTTAAGTACCATGGTCAAGATTCGTTTTTTTTTTTTTTTTAATATTTTTTATTTATTTGACAGAGAGAGAGAGATCACAAGTAGACAGAGAGGCAGGCAGGGGAAGCAAGCTCCTTGCTGAGCAGAGAGCCCAATGCGGGGATTGATCCCAGGACCCTGAGATCATGACCTGGGCTGAAAGCAGAGGCTTAACCCACTGAGACACCCAAGTGCCCCTCACGGTCAAGATTCTTTTTTTTTTTTAAAGATTTTTTTATTTATTCATTTGACAGATAGAGATCACAAGTAGGTAGAGAGGCAGAGAGAGAGGAGGAAGCAGGCTCCCCGCTGAGCAGAGAGCCCGATGCGGGGCTTGATCCCAGGACCCTAGGATCATGAGAGAGGGGGAGAAAGCAGGCTCCCTGCTGAGCAGAGAGCCCAATTCGGGGCTCGATCCCAGGACCCTGGGATCGTGACCTGAGCCAAAGGCAGAGGCTTTAACCCACTGAGCCACCCAGGCGCCCCACGGTCAAGATTCTTAATGGGGTTGTCCTGTTTCCCTATTCCACCACACAGCACTTGATCTTTCTGATACATACATACTTTAAAAATGTTTAAAGAATATAAATTTGAAGGGACAATAAGTGAATAGCTTTTCTACAATACCCACAGGTGTCAGTCTGACCCTAGGCTCTGATTGTACCATATTTTTAGTTGTGGTTAATTAATGCTTTGGTTAATTAATGCTTCTTCTATACAGACAGAGTCCTGCCTAGCACAGCTGTCCCTAATCTCAGATAGCTTATAGGGAGTACCTTATGACTTACATGGAACAATTGGAAGTATCAAATGGCCTCAAGATTTCTTGAGCATATCAGACCAGAATTGGAACCACTGAATACTATTGATTTTCTTAAGCCATTAAACATTCTTTTCTCATAAGCAAATGGATACAAAAGATATTCTGTAGTGTAGGCCAGAAGTCAGCAAAGTTTTTCTGTTAAGGAACCAAATAGTAAATATTTTAAGCTTTGTGGACCATGTGGTCTATCTCAACTACTCAACTCTGCCGTTGTGCATAAGCTGCTACAGACACGATATAAACAAATGGGAAGGGCTGTGCCCCAATAAAACTTCATCTGTAAAAATAGATGGGGGCGGGCATATTCGGCCCATAGGTTGTATTTTGCCTATCCCTGGTCTAGATAAAAAAAGTATTATTCTCAAAAATCTAGAAAGTTCAAAGGAAGACTACTCCTTTCCCTAATTAAGCTCTTATTTATCAGGACAATAGTGTAACTAATTCTTTTATGAAAGCCAAAGGACAAAATTGACTCCCTTCTCTAAGATAGGTTCGTCACCAAAATGCAGCACTGAGGCAGCTTGACTTTTACAGAGTCCTCCTGACTGAGCTCCAGGTTGAGTTTGGTTTTCAGCAATAATCAGTAACTCAGAGCAAAGTGTATGCTAAGTAAGGAAATCTAATTACGTTCAATAATCAGAATCTGTATATTTTGATTAAAAGTAACAGGAAAAAGCTAATTTGATTTCCTAACGTGATACACAAAGACAAACTTCCTGTGTCAGAGACTCCCTGGTAATCTTGCTGGAAGGCTCCAATTTGACATCTGCTTAAAGGAGGAGATAATCTTCTTAGAAAAACACAACTGGCAGATTTCATATCTGCCCACATCCACTTTCTTTTGTCCAGGTAATTTCTTGATGAAACTGGATTTATACTGATTACAAGTTTATAAAGTATAGTTTTCAGAGAAATCGGAATAGAGGTTACCATGAAATCTTATAAGGAAAAAAAAAATCAATTTCCTATTCAGGGTTTAGTTTCAACTGAAGAAAAGAAAATTAAACTATGATTCAGAGGACCTGGAGTGCATGTAATAGTTATTACCAACGGACTGCAGACCAGTGATAATGTAGTGTTTCAAGACTTAGCTACCCAGAAGTAAACGCAACCATTGATGCATTCCCTCATTGAGCAGTTCCTCTATGACAGCTGCTTCCACTTGTAGAAATTCATTGACATCAGTCCTGCTTATGATCTTTTGGGTCAGTGGTAAGGCAGAACTAATCTTGTAGATCAACTCACACTCATAACCAGTTTGCAGGCATAGCTTATTTTAGACAGAAATAATGCATTTGACTCTATTAGCATAGTTAGGTCTTGGATTTGTATTCTCAGCTAGGGGTTTTTAACCTTTTTGTGCTGTGGACCTCTTTGGTAGTCTCCTGATGACTATGGATCCTTTATCAGAATAAGAGGGGCGCCAGGGTGGCTCAGTGGGTTAAACCTTATCAGAATAAGGTTATTAAATTCATAAAGTAAAATACATAAAGCACATGTGTGTGCAAAGGAAAACCAAATCATAAAGGTTTTTTTTAACCTCTCTTCTCTGCCATCTCTACTTCTTTTTCTCTGTTTCTTCAAGTCCTTATCATTCCTCCTCTTGGCTGAGTAACCAGAGGTTGGGGAACCAAAAAGCAAACTTTGAAAGCTAAGAGCCTCTATCTTTCTAAGATTCCAGGCAGCTTTGGAGTAAATCTGTCAGTAACAGAGGAATGCTAATGATCTATCTAGCTAAGAAAACAGTCAACTTACCCATGATTCACCTCATCCATGACATGGGATGTGCCTACCCAGTTTAGACAGCAGACATCATTTTCTGACTCTAGCAACTGCACCCCATACAAGGGGAATCCTACACATTATTCAAATCTCAGCTTAGTTAATTCACCACTTGTGGGAACTTGCACTGACTCCCAGGATTCTGGGCAAGGTTATCATACTTTGCATGCCAACTGCACACTAAGTACCAGAGAATTCACCAAGCCATACAATAATTTCCTATTAACATGTGAACATGTCTATCACCGACACTGGCATCTTTATAGTGCCTGGTACGAAACTCTGAATACATAGGGACTCAAAAGAATATTCATTGGAAAATAATTCTAACAAGGCAGGCTGACCATCAGCTTTTCATTATTGTCCTTTGCTGTTATACCAAACCTAGATGGTCTCCAAGAAAGCTCTGTAATGTGGGTAGCATAAGGCATAAAACAGCTCTTTAGGATAAGATAGGTTTCAGATTAATGATTAAGTTGCAAAATTTCTAGTTGAATCCCCAAGATTTTCCTTTGTAGTATGTTATAACCAGTAATTGTCCTTACGCTAAAGGCAGAGTATAAGATTTCAAGTACCCAAAAATCCAAATGGAAATGCGTCCAGATACTCAATAAAGACATGTTAGAATATTCGTGTCAGTACTACTCATAATAACCCCAAACTAGACACCACCCAATTGGCCAATAAAGGTAGACTGCATGAATAAAATATTATATATTCATGTAGCAGAATGCTAGAGCCCCATGAGAATAAAGAAACTACATGCAAAGATACGGATGAATCTTACAATACAATTTTGAGAGAAAGAAGCCAGCAAAAAATGTACATACTAGACAATTACATTAAAAATGGGTGACTTGGGAATTGTTTTTCAACAAATGGTACTAGGACAACTAGATACCACATGCAAAAGGAAAAATTTGGACTCCTACCTCATAGCACATGTAAAAATTATATCAAAATGGATTAAAGATCAAAATAAATGCATAAATATTCATGATCTTAGATTAGGCAATTTTTATGTGTGATATCAAAGGCACAACAACTTGTATCTAGGATACATAATGAACTATTGTAACTCAGTAATAAAAAGACAATCCAAATAAATAGTGGTCAAAGTGTCTGAATAGACAATTCTCTAAATAAGATAGCCACAAAAGGTCAATAAGAACTCTAAAAGATGTTCAGCATCATTAGGTATCAAGGAAATACAAATCAAAGCAATAATGAGATACCATTTCACACCCAATAAGATGGCTATAACTGAAAAGACAGACAATAGCAAGTGTGGACAAGGATGTGGAGAAATCAGAATTCTTATACACAGTCAGTGGGAATGTAAAATGCTGCCCCTGCTTTAGAAAACAGTTTGGTAGTTCCTCAAACATGTTCCCATTTCATCCAGCAATTCTACTCCTAACTACCTAGAAGTAGGTAGCTCTTCCTACCCAAGAGAAATGAAAATGTATGTCCACACAAAAACTTGTACCTGAATATTTACAGCAACATTATTCATAACATCCAAAATATGGAAACCACTCAAACATTCATTTGCAAATGAATACATTAAATGTGATATATCCATGCAGTGGAATATTATGAAGCAATAAAAAGAAATGAAGCGTTGATACATACTATAATATGAATGAACCTTGCAAACAATATTTTGAACAAAGGAAGCCAGTCTCAGAGAACACATATTGTACAATTCCTTTTATATGAAATGTCCAGAAAAGGCAAATGTACAGAGACAGAGAATAGATTATTGGTTACCTAGGGCTAGGCATAGGAGTAGAAGAGGATGTTGAAGTGTAATGTTTAAAGAGTATGAGGTTTCTTCTTGGAATAATGAAAATGTTCTAAAATTGAATTCTTTGAATATACTAAAAGCCATTGCATTGATTACTTTAAATCGGTGAATCATATGGTATGTGAATTATATCTCAATAATGCTGTTATTAAAATAGATGAAACTAATCCAGCATGTTAAAAATCAAGAGAGTAGGGGCACCTGGGTGGCTCAATAGGTTAAGCCGCTGCCTTCTGCTCAGGTCATGATCTTGGGGTCCTGGGATCGAGTCCCGCGTCGGGCTCTCTGCTCAGCAGGGAGCCTGCTTCCCTTCCTCTCTCTCTGCCTGCCTCTCTGCCTACTTGTGATCTCTCTCTGTCAAATAAATAAATAAAATCTTTAAAAAAAAAAAATCAAGAGAGTAGTTATCCCTGAGAGAGATGGCTTGAAGGGCATTCAAGGGAGGCCTGTGGGAAGACAGAGATGATCTATTTCTTGATCTGAGTCTTGTTAAAAAGTTACATGAGTATATTTATTTTGTGAAAAATCATTGAGCTGTATGCTAATCATTTATGTGCCTTTGATTGTCCATGTTTTAATATAATATTTTTTAACCTGAAAAAATTTTAAAAACCTAGCTGGATGTGCAGGCCAGAAAATATTCCCCCAAACTGTCTACATCTTAATCTCTGGGAATTTTGAATGTCTTATCTTATACAGCAAAGGGAATTTTAGGTTGCAGATGGAATTACAGTTGTTAATGAGCTGATCTCAATATAGGGAGATAATCCTGGATTATTTGTATGACCCAAATGTAATCACAATGTCCTTAAAAGTGGAGAAAGGAAGCAGAAGAAAGGTCAGAGTGATATGATATGATGCCAATGCTGACTTTGAAGATGGAAGAAGGGGCCACAGAAGGCTCTAGAAACTGGATAATGCACAGAAATGATCCTACCCAGAGCCTTAAAGAAAGTAATGTAGCCCTACAAACACCTTGAATTTTAGTCCAGTGAGACCCATGCCAGATTTCTGACCTTCAGAACTATAAGATAATAAATTTCTATTTTTTAAGCCACAAAATTTATAATTTTGGCACAAAAAACTGAGAGACATCAGTTTCTGAATACCTATTTAAACAGAATTGAATCTTTTTTTTTTTTTTAAAGATACACTTTAGGCAACATGGAAGAATTCTGAAACAAAAATCCCCCTAACCAAGCACAATAATCTTGCATGTAGACACAAATCTAGTACAGGTGCTAAAATCTCATGTGTCTATGACCAGGGACAGCAGATCCCTGTAAAGAAGAGTGAAGGACTAATGGGTCCCCAGATGACCCAAACCCTGGCAGGTGGCCAGCTTAATGATGCGTTAAGAAGATCAATCTGGATAGCTATTAAAAGAAGTAGTGACAATAAGAAAGAGAAATGACTGGGAAAGTCTTGAAAGTTTTCAGACTTACATCTTGTGACATTTGGTTGTGCTGTGTTCTGTAAATTTGTTCAAAGTTTCAAAGCTTGAATGCCTGACACAATTTTGAGGTGATAGTCAAATTCTGTGGTCCAAAACCACAGAAAGCCAAATTGAAAGGAAAATGGGACAGATAATTCTTGGAGCACAAGTAGATTAAAAAATTTATTCTAGTTTCACTTTACATGAAACTAATGACTTAAGTCAAAAATAGTAACAAGTACAAAATGAGTCTGAAAGTATGGCAAGAAAACGTACTAAGATGGCAGTCATAAAAATGTTTCTGTTATTGCAGTCTTGAATATATTCAAACAATGTCCCTGAAATCCTAAAACTTAGAAAACATGACCTTTGTACCATTACTTTTCCCTTTAAATAGGAAATATTCAAGTTACCTAATAGAGTAAAACTTCTTTCATTTTCTTTCACTCACAGAACCCAAAAAGAAAACGTGTGAGTTGCAGGCATGGGTTTGGCCTCCTCCTTGATTGTAATAGTTCTGACATTTTACCCAGAAATTATATGGCATCATATCTAATAATCTCAGTCTTAGGACAAACAATACTGTTTCTGCCCCTTTCAGATTAGAATACTCCTTTTCGTACTATGAATGTATTCTCCTACCTGAAGACATAGTACTCAACTGTAAAATCAATTTCTAGATTCAGAGAGTAACACTGATTCCTAATGCTACCCTAATGCTTCTGTGATTCCATAAGAGAACAATTCAGTTCCTGAGGATCTGGGCAGAGATCAGAGCAAAGGTCCTGAAATCATAAACATTCCATCAGGGTCAAATCCCAAAACTGAAAGGGGGAAAGAAAGGCCTCTGTGCTCCTTCCCGAAGCTCATCAGAGTCTTTTCTTGCTTGGTCTGGGGGATAGAAATTGCCTCCTTCTGTGTACTCTTTAATTTTCTATCCTTATATTCAACATGAAGAGGGACCTGAGAAGGTTAACTGAAGAAGGTTAACCCACACACAATATGCATTACCCATTGCCCTTTTCTGATTTCAAATTAAGTATATAATTAGTAAAAAAGGAAATCCATGCCTTCTGGTGATGAAAAATTAGGAAATCAATAGGTGGTTGCCTCTGCAGAGACTCAGGGGAGTTTGGGGTCTTTAGTTGAAGCTGCCAGTTCTAATATCTGAATGGCAACACAGGCATCCTCTTCAGGCCTCAAAGCACTGAGCAGATGCCCCACTTCTGGGCTGGCTGGGTCGGAAGATTTGCAAAGAGAAATGAAAAGATGAAATTGATCTGAAAAAATGTAGGTAACAATGTAGAAGCAATAAAATTGCTTTTAATACTGTCAGAAAGCTTCAAGAACAAAAGATTTGTATGCAGTTCTTAAAATATTAAAATGAAGAGATATTGCTTTCTCCTCCTCCCCTCCTCCCAAACTGCTACAAATGATGCATTCCTTCCAGCATTGTCAACTGCTTCAAATGCCATGTTTTAGAAGTTGTTATGTGGCTGCCCCTCTTAGGTGTTGGAGGATATATAACACTTTCTACCCTTAATTGTGTGTTACCTTGATTTTATGGCCTGCTTGCACAACCCAGCATTCTTTTAGTGCTGTTTGGGGGATGGATTCATTTATTGATGTACGGAGCTTTCTGTGTTCATAAACTCCTGCATATGGGGCCTTGAATCAGCCTTTCTGTGTAATTTTTTTTTTTTTTTTTTTTGTGACACTATCCTTTTCTAAACACTAGTAACCCACAGCCAACTGAAGAAATAAACAGTCAGGTTCCTGTATTTGTATTCTGTCCATTCCCAGCCTTGTAAGGTGCTGCGTAGCATACAGTTTCAGCACTACATAAATAAACCATTGTTGTTTTTATTCGCTTAGGTTTATGAACAGTAAAATCCCAGAATTGTTTTGTTCCATTCCAAGCCTCAATGATTGCTTTTAGAGAAATATGCTCTTTAATTAGCACCACTGGATTATCCCCCCCAAGAAAGATGTAATGCCTCATGTAGCAATTAGTATTTTGGAATTGTGTTATAATTTCTGCAATACAAAATTAACCTAGATTGAGATCACAGGTGTTCTTTTGAGATATTTTTAACCTGGTTTCTTTAAAGTAAAACATAACTGCTATTCCTTTTTTCTTTCAAAAAGTCTAACGGGAAGGTCTCCTCCTTCAGATCTAGCTAAGTGTTTAAAAGCAGGGGCTTTAGAGGGAGCTGGACTTAGATTCTGCTCTGAGCTCATTCTGCATGATCTGTCTGGGCCTTGATTTCACTGCTTATAAAAGAGGATTATCCATTCCTACATTTTAAGGTTGTCGAGAGGATTGGATGTATTAGACTTTGCCCCTAACCTTTAATGATCCTCAACCCTGAACCAAGTTCTCCACTTATGTACCCCCATTAGACATTTTATTTCCTTTATTATATTGCTCTGTATTTTTTGTACACATGTCTGTTTCCCACCACTTTCCCTCCCCTTCCCCTCACCATCCCACACACTGCTGACTATCAACTCGCTGAGAGCTGAACGAGATCTGTATTTACACCTTGTGATAGTTATTGACGCTATTCACCAAATATGTCCATTTACTTGTCCTTCTGGGCATGTGATGGCATTGTACTTCCTGACACCTTGCATGTGGAGTGGGCCTGTGTGACCATTTGTTCAGTGAATCTTCAATAGGAATAATGGAGTCACTTCTAGGACAGAGTATTTAGTTGTTGGTTTGATTCCATTTTTCCTTTGGTAGATGGCAACACTCAAGATGGTGGTTATCTGATGACTCAAGATGGTCAGCCTGAGGGACTTCAATGAGCAGGACCCTGGTCCATGATGGACACACAGAATGAGCAACAAATAAACCTATGTTGATTTAGGCTACTGAGATTTTAAGGTTATTTGTTATTGTTGCATAACTCAGCCCATCCTGACTAACACACAGATGTACTCCCAGTCCCCTTGACACAGTGACTAGCCATGATAGGCTCTTCATAAACTCCCAGTACAGCATATTTCATCAAACATAGTGCTGCTAACCAGGGGATACTCTCATTAGCATTGTTCATGATACGTGTGTTTTCCTTGCCTCCTATAATCATTATCTGTACAAAATGTCTTTTGTGACCTGCCTTCAATCTTATGGAAACAAATCATATTGGATAAGAAGTTGTGCCTAAGACAGTTATAGATGACCCTCCAACTGCCTCTGTTGATATAAGCTAATATTTCCTAATCTTTATGTAGTGTAAGGGGACCTCCCGGCCAAAGTTAAGAAATGAATTCACTAGTGTCATTAATTAGAGCTGAATAATGCATTTTCTTCAAAAACCCAACCTGGCATAGGTATATAAATATTTTTTTTCTCTATTGCCTATTGATTCAAGGACCCTCATGAGTCTTTAAGCTCCTTGAGTACTTGAGGTTTTTGAAGAGTATAATATTATTGTTAATTATAGAAACAGTCATTTTTTTTCTTACTCCTGTTTCAAAGGTTTTAGAGACCAACAGTTGGGTAGATAGATGGAGCACTACCTCCATGCATGAGACCTTTGGATTATGGTCCTGTAAGGATGGCCAGGTAAGGGAAGAAAGTGAAGAAAATTAAGGAGAAGGAATGAAAACAAAAAACAAAAGTTCAGGAAGAGAGAGAACACATTAGCTTCAGAATAAAATAATACATATATATAAAAGTAATGGCTTGGGGGGGCACCTGGGTGGCTCAGTGGGTTAAAGCCTCTGCCTTTGGCTCAGGTCATGATCTCAGGGTCCTGGGATCGAGCCCCGCATCGGGCTCTCTGCTCAGTGGAGAGACTGCTTCCTCCTCTCTCTCTCTCTCTCTGCCTGCCTCTCTGCCTACATGTGATCTCTGTCTGTCAGATAAATAAATAAAATCTTAAAAAAAAAAAAAAAGTAATGGCTTGGGAAAGCCAAAACAGCAATAAATTCGGTAATGAAATTATTAATCAAGTGAGCAGTGAGATGGAGAAGGAAATGAGACATATTCTTTAAAACTGAACTATATTGAAGGCTTCAGTTCATTGTAACCAAATAGGTCAGACAAGTAAAGTACAGAAAAGAAAACCATATGACCTAAAGGCCGGGTCTCAAAGACAGAACAGAGGAGGAAAGAGATGGGAAGTATTATAACAATTCATATTAATAACCCATTTAGAATAGTAACTGAGGCAAAGATGGAAATATTTTTGCATGTGCTATATTGAGAATTTCCTTTATTATTTGGTTTGACCAATGTAAACCTAACCCCTGGCTGTAGGTACCCCTCCAATACAACACCACCATCTAACATCCAGGGTTCTGGAATTACAAAATACATCTTTGTTATTTTCTACTGAATATGAGTTCTTTGCCCTGTGATCTTAGAATTCTTGAAGTTCATTTTCTGCTGACAGACCTAAATTCTAGCTCAGCTGAAGAATCGATTGAGAAAGTAGGACACAATGAAGACCACACACACATTTGGCCGTTATAGCTTGTTTCTTGATTTGGGCCACTTTTTAAAGATTCACATGCAGTTAGAGAGAAATAATACCACCAAGATATTTGGGAAATACTCAGACTCATGAAACTAACCAGGAGATTGAGGAAGATGAAGAGAAACAAGACAAGCCAATGATGGCATCATTTAAGTATGTTCACCTTGAGGTGTTCCAAGAAGGGAAGTTGTTCAGCCATAGAACAAAGACAGCTCATCTTCACGCATGACTATTCCTGAATAGACCAGAGCATTTTTCAAAATCTTTGAAAGAACTTCAAAGAGAAGGAAGGAAATTTCTTAGAAAACTCAGTCACATTGAGTCAGAGAATGTATGAAGCTGGGATAGAACTGAGGAAGGTTTTTATGCCACACAAAAGATGGCTGAAATGAAAGTACTGAGCAGATCAACCAGTCTCAAGCCCTAACTGGTAGAAATGGTAAGTGATTAATTAGGTTGGCTCAACCATCCATACTTATTATTTTTAACAAGAAATTAAAACTAATTATCAATGCCTTTTTTTTCAAAATTGAACTTCTACATAATATATCCAGTATATGTATATATGCATAAATCTCATACATATGTATACATATATAAGTATGTACACACATAATAATATACATATACATATATATTATACACATGTGGTTATACAAATACACACACATGTGGCTTGTGTGTGTGTGTGTATATATATATGCACACATATATGTGTGATTTGTGTATATGTGTGTGTGTGTGTGTGTGTTTTTCCCCCCAAATAGAAGAGAGCTGTTCAAAGAGTTGTTCTTCCAGGACTCTGAATAACTTATTTTACCAGGAAAGAAACATTCTGGAAAAGGTTAAATTTAGAATTCATAAAAGTTGACTTGGTGATAAAAGCTTCCTGTAGCCAAGGACATTTGGGAGTTGGTACAGGCTAGGTGCACAAAAACCGAATAACTGAACTACAAATTTATAAAGGGAAGGACTCGTAAGCTTTGTGTGTGTGTGTAGCACAGAATTTCAGTGATTTCAGAAGCCTTTCTTTGCTATTTTTATTATCGTTTAGAAAAAAAAAAAAAAAAACCACAGCTCTCATATTTCTAGATTAAAAGGGAAAACTCTACCCCAACAAAGAGAGGAGAAAAATCATGGGTTCAAAACTCTCCAGTATCAGTAAAGCCCAGAGATGTGGTTTCTTTTTTTTTTTTTTTTTTTAAGACTTTATTTATTTAACAGAGAGAAATCAGAAGTAGGCAGAGAGGCAGGCAGAGAGAAAGGGGGAAGCAGGCTTCCGTGGAGCGGAGAGCCCAATGTGGGCTCGATCCCAAGACCCTGAGATCATGACCTGAGCCGAAGAGGCTCAAACCACTGAGCCACCCAGGCGCCCCAGAGATGTGGTTTCTGATGCCTGCAACTGTATTGTTTCATTCCTCCTCTGCTTTCTCCTGGCATTAGACCTGCTATGTAACCTCCCTGAACTTGACTTCTCATCTGTAAAGTAAAATTGGTGACCCCCACACCCTTCATCTCCACAACAGCCACAGAGAGAAATGTCAAAAGAAGGAATTAGATGGAAGGGGGCTTAGAACTCAGGGCTGAGCAAGCTGAGTCTACACCATTCACTCTAAGCAAAACCTACCAACTGTGACTGTCAGATAGGATGTTAAAGGTTATGGAGCCACATCACACATAAAATATTGGATGGGGGGATGGGGAGGTGAACTCACAGAAAAGGCAAAAGAAAGACCTCACAAAAATATCAGAAGGGAACTCCTTGTTCTACCCTTTTGAGTGAAAGGCAAAGTACTTCTGCTCTAAAGGAACAAAAAGATGGATCCAGTATCATTTCTGCAATAAGATGTCTAGGGACATCAGATACATTTGTGGTTAATAAAATGGGGCCAGTTAGTGGATGATGTGCCACAATATGCCGCTGGCATTCTCGTTAGAGAGATCACACCTTGAGGGATGGACAAGGTGAAATCAGAATCAGAGTGAGAGGGTCTGGGATCCGTCATGGTGGGCCTCAAAGGGGAGCATGGATTCTAGAGATGCAGATGGGGTCTAAGAATGCTATTTCAGGCAGAATGGACAGAATAAGAAAAGGCAATAGATTGCAGATACCCTTGCCCTGTGCTGAGAGTAGCATGTGAATTATCAGTTCTTTTGGAACTCACTTGCCATCTGTGAATGGAACAGGCAGAGATAAGGCTAGAAAAGCAGGTCAGGGCTTATTGTGGATGATCTCAATGCTGAGGTGATTAATTTATTTTTAATTGGTAGGGAGATGTCAACCCACTGAAAGTTCTCACTGACAAACTCTAGTCCTTATGCCAATAACTACACTCAGAGTAATATACCTGGGACCAATCTATATTAGTTTTATCTATATTATTATTTTGAACTACTCACAACCAAAAATGTGAAATTTAGAATTAGCCAAGGGCGATGTGTGATGGCAGTATCCTAGGCTGTGAAAATAAATCTGTGGTATATGAACCTACATACACATCGAGGGTTTTTTTAATGGATTAATTTTCATTGCAAATCCGTATGTGTTACAGTATTACTGTTCTGCTAAATTCTACAAGTCACTTTAATGTAAGAGAAACTAACAGACCCCGCTTGACTGTGAAGGCACAAATTGGCAAAGGGAGTGGGAATGTTACAGGTGTGTCACCTTTTCCTCCCCCATGTGAGAAGGTACAATTACACTGGTAAATGAATGAAAGAAAAGAATGAATGACTTGCCCAGAAAGATAAACCAAATGTTAATTTTATGTATTCTAAGATGTATGAAGCTTGTAAAGTGTTTTCATTTTTTCCAAATAGAGCTCTTAAAGTCAAACTTAGTAGGGTGAATTCCAAAGCTGCTTAGAGCACTGATGCCCTCATGTGGGAAAAAAAATAGTTAACACAAATTTCTGCCTCTAAGAAGTACAAGACACCTGGGGAAATTCTACATAACACTACAGGAAAGAATGGATGGCTCATAAAACGGTTATCACTATACATTTAGAATTTCCTTGTCCTCATTAACGTTCTTTAGGCATCTCTGTTTCGAACTGGAAGCTGCTAGGAATCAGCTGGAAAAACATGGGGTGGCAGTATGTAATTTTTCTTGCAACAGCTTTAAGACTTTTTCAGCTAATTTCCAGTTAATATAAAAATACATTAAAGCTTCTGAAAAAAAGTACTAAATATGTAACTTGACGTGCTCTATTCATTTTATCTGTCTGATATTATCAGTTCCAAGATGCTGATTTACTGATGTAGGACTAGATATAAACACAAAAGCGCTACAAACCTCAAGCTAAGCCACACCCCAAAGTTTCTTTAGCCTTATATCTGGGAGAAAATCCACTTGCAATTAAGAAAATTCACCCTAAAACTCAGCCTGTTCTCTGTACTGTGCAAAAATACTACTCCGATTTGCTTCACTGGATATATTCATAGTTGGAAGCCTGGAAGAAAATGGGGCCGCAAAGGAGCCCAACAAGGGGCAGCTGGAAACCCAGAATATATCTAGTCACCCCACTTTGTTATAGATATTCCCACCCAGTCATATTCCTCAGAATGGAAAGATCTAGAATATCATACCAACTTTTCAGGCAGACACTGTTTCCCCTAGGCCAGTGCTCACAGATTGACGTGACTTCGAAAGGGTCACTGAAGAAGGTATACAGCCAATGGGCAGTTCACTACCTGAAGCTCCCCGACAGCCACTACAAGGATACATCATCTTTGTTTTGATCACAGGGTTGTAAGGCCACACATTCAATTGTGAGACATCGGTGTTGTCAGTTTTCCTTTCCTGTATCCTTTCCCCCTGTTTCATCATCTCCCTTCTTTTCTATTATTTATCTATTCCCCTCACCGTATAAAACATACTACCCATCACTTCCAAACTGGTATGAGGAGAACAGAGTGTTTTATTGCACTGTATAATCATTGGCCAATTATTAACAGATGTCAGCAGCTCTGTGTTGAGAAGGATTCTGAGGCTGTGTCTAGGCTAATTTGGAAAATGTATGGGAACTGAAAATAATGCCTTTCACGAATTTGTGTGTGTGTGCGCCTTTGAGGGGTAGGTCACGGAAGGGCCAGTGCAGAATTAACACAGTTTAGGTTTTCTTCCTCTCCTATATACATGTTAGGCCCCCTGAATTCCTCAGCATTCCCTGATGATACCTCAATATTTCTGCTTTCTAAGGTCTTCTTTTCCCTTAAATGATCAACTCCTATTTGCACTTCGGGACTCAGCCAAAATGCCTTGCATCAGCTATTCCTTCCTCTTTATAAAGTTTATAAAGTGTGTTTTAGCTCAAAATACACAGAATTATAACTATCGACATAAATACGCCAGAAGTCGTATGCTACTTGACAGTGGGAACTTTGTTTAATGCAAGTTTTCATCTCTGGAGCCTAGAGAAGTGTTCACTGAGTAATAGAGACCAGCTCTTCCATGAATAAAGGAATTGAATGGAAGAGATAGAAGTGTTGTCTCTCCCTGGAGTCGGTGCTACTCTGCTTAGTATCTGAGGAGCCAAAGTTTCACTTCCTATGAAAGGGATTTCAAGCTTCAAAGAGAGGGTAGGGTAGCATCATGAAAGAAGCCATCTTCTCCACTTTCCTCATACTTGCCAGGTACAATACTCTAGCCCCTTGATCAAAGCAAGACTTGGTCTTTCATTTTTAATTTTCCTCAAGTTTCTGGTGAGCCTTTGTGTTTGCATGAACTCATTTCTGTGTGTCCCATTTGCCTCTTTGCCCTCAGATCTGTTCTCTGCCTTCCTCTGCTCTGGTCTGAACTCTAGGGGTCTGATACCAAGAAATCGCATTTTGCCTTGGGTTCAGCCAATGGCAGGCACTTGCAGGAGATATATGCAAAGGAGAAAGGAAATGCCAGGGTATTTCTCTCTTCCTTTTCCTCTCTCCTCTGGGCAGTCTATCCAGTAGTGTCTTGAGTCTCCTCCACAGACCTTGCTTCTGCCAAACAATCCCCTTGGTGTTTCCAGCTCCCCCTGGTACCAGCTAGGATAACACCAATTGCCTTTCTCTTTGTCGTCCCATATCTAGCAGTGAGAGCAATTCCCTGCAGTTGCTAATCCCTCCTGTTGGCTCTTTCATCAATTCTAACTCTTTTGTTACTAATTCCCCATATTAAAGTCCATTTAATAAACTATCTGGGGGTAGATTCTGTTTTCCTGACATCACACTGACTGATGCCCTGTGCTAGAGAGTTCATACTTGCCTTGAAATGATGTATACCCTCTTCAAATCAAATGAGAACACAGAGCTTTATCATATTTGCCATTCACTATGTAGAATGGATCAGAATAGGACTACGGAAACAGAGCGAGAGGTACGTCTGAGGGAAGAGCACACTGAGGATTCTGTCCAGAGTCTTTATTAGGTAGCTCACCAAGGGGAAAAAATTAAAAGGATGTAATTTGTGACAGGCTTAAGGACTAAGACGCAAGGAAACTTCTTACAAATACAAATATGTATTTATAAAATATCTTCCCATGCCCTCTACAACAAGTAGGGGAAAACTTCATTCATGCAGAAACCCACAATGTCCCATCCTCCTGCTACAACTTTAGAAACCACAGGCTAATTGCTATATAAATTAGATCAAACGGGGAAGGAGCTCCAGAAACATCCCAGATCTTCCTCACGTTGTTGTAGAGAGCCGTGAAGCAGGCCACAAATTGAGGAAGGAAGTCATTTGTATGTTTCACATTTACCTGCGTATCTTCAGACCCGGGGGCAGAGATCCTCTCAATTGCAGGTGGGACAGGGCAAAGCCCATTGCTGTGCAGAGGCTGCAAAACCCAGGGAGAAAAAGCCAGCTACAAGTTTCTGCCAACCCCCATCTCAGCTGGTAGTTAAGACCGGGAGGGAAGAAGAAAAAACCCACAGCAGACTGCCTATGCCCTGTTTTATTCCTCACAATTGGGTTTTCAGCTGAAGGGTGGGGCCTGGAAATGAATGTAATTTGCAGCTGCATACCAGAGGTGACTGAAAAGCTCAAGCACAAAATGAAAAGCTCAAAAGCTTTGGGGCCTCATTCCAAGTCAAATCATTACCAAAATTGCCAACCGATTCAGAAGCAGTGGAACAAAGTAAATCAGAACGACAGAAATGTCTTTTTCTTTTGAATAAAATTTCAACACCCCATTCCGCAAGGTTTATTTTTCTTGTTTAATTATGTTATCATTATTTCTTATATAAATTGTAAGCATTTTTATCTGGAGATTCATTCCCTCATTATCAAACCAATGCCTTTTCTATTTTTGAAATTATTTTTGGTTCGCCATTGGTCCTTGTTTTCTTTTTCAGACACACCAAGTATATATAAGTTGGATTTCTGCATTTTTCTTTATAATCTATAATTTCCTCTGAAATTTCCTTATCTTTTTCCTGCTTATCTTTCAGATTTTCTTAAGCTTGTTCCCACTTGGCTGATTTAGATTTCTGCCATATAGATCCTTTTACTACTGCTTCTAATTCATTTTTTTTTTAAGATTTTATTTATTTGACGGAGATCACAAGTAGGCGGGGGGGGTTTGTTGGGATGCAGGTGCAGGGGGAGCAGGCTCCCTGCTGAGCAGAGAGTCAGGATTCGGGGCTCCATCCAAGGACTCTGGGATCATGACCAGAGCTGAAGACAGAGGCTTTAACCCATTGAGCCACCCAGGCGCCCCTTCTAATTCATTTTTAAGTTCTGTGATGGCGTTCCCTTTATAACTTATTCTGCTGCCTTTTTGCAATAGGAGTTTTCATATGTTTCTTTCTCATTGTTTTCTGATTGGTCATCTTTGAAGGAATTATATTTTTGCTGGATCTGCTATTTGCTATCGAAAATCTAGCAATAAGGAAAATAAGGATTTTTTTTTCAAGTTGATATACATCAAAAAAGAGCCATTAACAGCAAAAATAAGGGAAGGATGTTAGCTATGATCAACATCACTTCACATATTTCTACAATTGCTAGCCAATACAGTTTGTTAAAAAAATTATTTAATTTTAGAAAAGAGAACACAAGGATTACATTGTTTTCAAATCACATTATTATATGCATAGAAACCCCCAAAGAAGCATCCAAAAAAGTAATACAAACAGAATTTGATAAGATGCCCAATTACAAAAAGATTACATAATCACTATATATCACTTCCCAACATATTGAAAATACCCAAGTAGTTATCAGAAGGATCATTCATTATTCAATCAGAATTTAATAGTGGGTGAAAGGAAAAAAAAAAAACTTTCAAATAATAATGAGAATTTGTTGACTCAGAAATCCAAAATGTCCAGAGGTAGAGCAGGCTTTATATGCTCATTTCAATGTGATGGCACAGTGTTAACAAATATCCTATTTCTGTTAGTCTCCCCTTTTCTTTTATGTCCTGCAGGAAGATCATCTCTCATATAATGCTAGGCTAAAGTCCTGGGTTTCCATCTCATTAGCTAACCTTAGGTCACAAACCTATCAACATTATGATGAAGGGTATTCCAAGTATTAACTAGCTTTGGCCTAGATTATGTAGCCTCCCGAACCAATCATTATAGCAATGGGATGGAATTAACCACCTTTGGAGTTGGAGATTGGCACAATCCCAACCAAACCTGCTCATTCAAAATGGGGTAGGGGGAAAGGCAACCACAGGGGGCGCCTGCCTGGTGCAGTCAGAAGAGCATGTGACTCTTGATCTCGGGGTCATGAGTTTGGGCTCATTTTGGATGTAGAGATTACCAAAAAAAAACTTTAAAAAAAAACAAAAGGCAACCACCGTTGACAATGATGATGATGATATAATGATGATGATGGTATGATGATAATGTCAATAATGAGATGATGTTGACAGTACCAACAACAGCTAAATATACTGCATATTTAACAAGGACCAGTCACTTTGCTAACCTCATTCTTATCAGATATAAATGCATTAACCTTACTGGGTTCTTCTATAAAATAAGTAATACTAAAGAGCTTATTACATAATAATAAATTAGTATTATCATGATAGGAATAGTAATAGGACGAGGAATAATAGTGATAATATTAGTGGCAGTGACAGTATGGGGTAGGTAGGTAGGTGCTGTTATTCTAATTTTATTGGTGAATGAACTGACACTTTAAGAATTTACATAAATATTTTAACATAAGTGAGGTTACATTAGTTTAAGTTGCAGAGCTAAAATTTTAACACTAGTGTGTCTCACTCAAAAGTTAGTCCTAAAAGAAATATACAGGATTTATATATGAAAAAAAAATTAAGAAAAAAAAGTCTTGAAACAAAAGAATACCAGAATAGATGGAAAGTTATACCCTATCCTTGAAAAGGAATACCATATATTTCAAAAATTAAAATACAATTTTGCTGCAGTCACAATGAAATTCCCAGTGGGAGTGTGTGTGTGTGTGTGTGTGTGTGTGTGTGTGCATGTATGTGTCTGGTGGTGTTTTTGCTTTGTGAGTGAAGACAGAGACTGTAATGTTCACAGATTTTTCCATATATTCCTTTATATACCCAATTGTCCTCCACCTAGGTAGGACTAGGTGACTGGTTCTAGACCTGTGCTGTCCCATGTCAGAGCTACTAGCCATGTGTGATTATATAACTTATATAGTTAACTTATTTTTTCCCAAAACTTAAAATTCAGTTCCTCAGTCATATTAACCACATTTCAAGTGCTCACATTTCATTAGTTACTAATGGCTAATGGCTACTGTATTGAACAGTACAGATTACAGAACACTTCCTTCCACTAACATAGAAAGTTCTGTTGGACAGTGGCATTCTAGACAACGCATTGGGAGTGGGGACAACATGCATCTCTGTAGTGCATACACAATCCTCCAGCTACTCTCCCTCCACTCAGGTGACTAGGAGCTGAGGTAGTATAGCTATGAAGTGTTGGACCCACAGTCAGCCAGGGGCCTGAGTAACTCTGTGGAGCAAATCCTTTCCCTTGCCCCACTCACACCACCCCACGAGGGACATATATTCTGAGTAAGAAACGAATTTTTGCTGTGTTAACCCACTGAGATTTGGAGGTTTTTTGTTACTCTAGTTAAACTACCTATTCATGACTAGAAATAAGGTGGCAAGTGCTAGTGACAGATATTCTGAGGAGGATGGGATGCTTGACAAAGAGACTCTAAAATGCAAATGTAAAATAAGCATAAGAAATCACTCAGTAAAATTCTGGAAAAGGTAAAAAGCAAGCTTGTGATATTTGAGACATTGAAATCTTGCCATTTGCGACGACGTGGATGGAACTAGAGGGTATCATGCTTAGCGAAATAAGTCAATCGGAGAAAGACAACTATCATATGATCTCCCTGATATGAGGGAGAGGAGATGTAACATGGTGGGTTAAGGGGGTAGGAGAAGAGTAAATGAAACAAAATGGGATTGGGAGGGAGACAAACCATAAGTGACTCTTAATCTCACAAAACAAACTGAGGGTTAATGGGGGGGGGGGGGTTGGGGGGGGTGGGATTATGGACATTGGAGAGGGTATGTGCTATGATGAGTGCTGTGAAGTGTGTAAACCTGGCGATTCACAGACCTGTACCCCGGGGGATAAAAATATATGTTTATAAAAAATAAAATTAAAAAAAATATATACTATAAAGTTACAACAATTGAGAGAGTGCAGGAACAGGCAGACAGATCAATGAAAGAGAATAGATGTGAGAATAAATTAAAATACAGTGTGAAATAAAGGTCTCATTTCTAATTACCTGTGTACACTCCTGTCTCCCTGTGGTGCTAGCCAGGGTCTTGGAGTTTGAGGTGGAAGCGCCTTCTCTATTTTTCTCAGAAGGCTTGCCCCTGATATAGAGCCATCTAGCAGCCCGGTCCACTAACACAATGTGCCTTTATGATTTTATAATCCCTTGGTCCCATCTTCAATGAAGTTCCTCTCCACCCTGTTTTCTCGTTAATTGTAATTGCCTGAGGCATTCTGCTAACTTATTGTCTGTTAACATTTCAATTCCTCAGAGTCCTACCCATAAGGCCAATCCTCTTATCGCCCTTACAGTTCATATATTTTGAATGAAGATGGAATTTATGCCTCACTTGGCACAATGCTCTATGAAACTTACAAACTTATATTTTACCTACTTACATATGCGTCCTTCTGTCTGTGTTGCTCACCTCTTCCCCATACTGCCGAAACACTTATCACATTCCACACAAGACATGCTCTGCATTTCATCAATCTCATTAACATTTTATGATATCTAAATTTGATCTCTTCTATTTCTTTATTCATGAGCATATATACCTAATATAATAATAAATATTATATACTAATAGAGTCCCCACTACCAGGTAAAATTATGCTCACAGTCTCAGTGATGATGTTGGTCCTCAATTTCCTTTGGCATATTCTACTCAAATCTGATACCATCTACAAGTATAATCATATTTTTCAGTCCAAATAATACCTGAAGGTCCACCTGTCTTTACTTTTCCAGTGTTCTATGGAGACAACACAATGGCTAACCTTCGGGTGAAAAATTTTAGATTTTCACATTCTTTTGTATGCCAAAACAAGCACTAAATATATCAATCTGAACATTAAAAAATAACAAAATACCAGTTATTAGAAGCATAAGGGAGAAAGTATTTTTATACTAGAGAAAGGCCTTTCTACCTGTGACACACAAACACTCAAAACAATAAAGGAAAATGCTGCTAAATTTGATTGTTTAAACATTAAATAAATGAAGAGCATTAACAAAAACACCAACCAAAAAACTGCTAAACATTTAACATGATTTAGCATAAAAGCTAAGTGTTCTGAGTAAAAATGAGATAACTTCTTTAATGTAATAAAGTTTAGATACTTTGTGGGAAAACTTAGAAAAAAGATGATCACTTTAGTAGAAATTTGGATCAAGGATATAAATAGTCAAGTCATAAAAGAAGATATACAAAGGATGAGAATATACATATATATTCTCTCTATTTTATATATATATATATATATATATATATATACATATATATGTGTATACATATACATACATACACACACACACCCCCAGGTAATCAAGGAAATGCAAATTTTAAAATGCTAAGACATTATTTCCAGCTTCTCCCATAATACTAAAACTTTTAAAAAAGTACTAAAACCCAGGGTTCAGGGAGGGTGTGGTAAAAAAGACAGTCACACTGGTGATAGGTATAAGATGTTACAACTTTGAAAAGAACAGTGTTTAAAATACATGTTAAAGTTTAAAAGAGCCTCCCATTTCACGTAATAATCATAGTACTTGAAATGTATGGCAAGGAGATAATCCTTTTATCCAAGTACCTTTTATCCAAGCACCTAAAGTAATGATGCATTTCTATAATCATTGACATGGAAAAAAAAGTCCAGTCTTATTACTGAGGAAACAAACAAGTCGAGTCCTGTTTGTATATCTGTGTGCACATGTGACCCTATTTATGTAAAATTACATATTACATATTACAAAGTTATGTGTTATAGATAATGCATAAAAAATGAAAGAATGTTTATTGAAATAGCAATTATTATCCCTAGTTGGTAGTGTTTCAGATAATTTTTAATATCTCTTTTGTACCTTCCTGGATCATATTTTATTAAAGATTACAATGTATCTGTGTGTTATAATAAAAATAACTCATGTAAATAGAAAATTAGAATAAAGACAATTATGAATGCTGTAATAGCAACCGGAAAAATGTTTATGATACTTATGAGGGAAAAAATCACAATGGAGTTGCATCTGCTCTATGATTGTGTCTTAAAAATAGGTGAGTTTACTGGCAAGGACTAGAAAAGAATTAAAAAAAAAAAAAAACAGGAGTAAATAATGAATATGTTCTTGAGGTGACACAATTGATTTTTCTTATAGAGTTCTCAGCTTTGTTCTATTACTTGCTCAATAAACATTTTAATTAAATTTAAGTGTATTAATAGAATAGGTAGAATGTAAATAAAGGAAGAAAGGCAGATGAATAGCAGGTGCTGGTGGTTTGGTGAGAAAGAAAAGTGATCAGAAGAGAGTTACAAACTGCAGGGAATGTGGAAGAGATGTGTTAAAGTTATAAAGTGTATAACCTCACCCCCAAATCAGTCTTTGGGGAAATTTCTTTCTGGGGATATTTAAAATAGCATTAATATAGAGCTGAAATGGTGGAAGAAAATAGCAACTCACTTTGTACCCTCTATCTAAGCCTCTTGGTCAAAAATATTTCCAATAATGATGACCACAGAGGAAGCATGGCATATGTTCATTTAAATTTGTGTCAACATAAAACTCTTCAACATACCCTTGGTCTCACAGAGTTGCCTGTAAATTAGTTATGACTCACTATGGACTTTTCTATTCTAATTAAACAAACCCTGCCAGCCCAGCCCCTTCATATGTCCGTTCCTGGGAGCCCTGTTGGTGAAATAGCCAAGGAATGTGCACGCATATCTAACAGTGTTATGAATGCCTTATGGTCAAAGGCCCCTTGGGATGGAAGAAAGGGCTTCCAGGTCCTCGCTGAAGATTATCCTGGGGTTTAACAGACACAGCCTTCAGAGAAGACTTTGTTCCGGATGTAACATTTTTTGCATATTTCAAGCTTTTGAGCGTAGGAGAATCTCTGAGAATTAATCAGACAGAATCTCAGCCTCCAGACCCAGAAGGATGCTTCTGGTTTCATGGGGACTGAATGCACAGCCACTGTGAGATGATAGCAAAATGCATTTATCTCTGACAGCTCAGGCTTTTGCCTCCCAACAAGGAGAATCAGGAAATTGCAGAATGTTAGTTAGCTGTGGAAGCTAGAGAGATCACCCAGTCGTCACAGCCCTCTGAGCTGCCTCAAGGGCAGTTGCAGGGAAAATTTTTGGAATTTGGGTGAGTGATTGAGGCAAACTGACAGGAACTCTTGGCCCCCCACTTCTTCCATCAAAGCAAACATAGGTCAGACTTCCCACAGGACTTGGTCTGAGGTGTGGGGGGAAATTGTGAAAGACATAGAATTGCACCGGAAAATCCCTGGGCATCTTCAGTTAAAAACAAGGTGTTGTCTAACACACTCTGAGTTATCGGATTCTCTGGGGACTCTGGGCCCTGACTTGTCTTTGATCTATCTTACAATTTGTAGGTAGCTGAGAACACAGCAAGTGACCCTTGTCACAGACCTGCAAATTCTGTCCAGAAGGGACAATTGCTCCACTCTCCCCTAAAAAGGACAGTTTTGCATCATTTTGTAAATTAATTTCTACATTCCTCGTTCAACAATAAAAGTGTGGCAATTCAAATTCATTGAACCAGTTTTAACATCTTGCTGGTTCTCTCCTTACTTAATGAGTTCAATAGATTCCCTGAGATGTGTTCATTTTGTATTTGTATAAGAGTGATGATTTTACACTTTAAAAAAATACTTTAAACTAAAAAAGACAATTGAAACTGAGTCTGCCCCCAACCCCCACATTTCATATGTGAAGGAACTGAGGCTCACGAGGGTGAAGTGAGGAGCAAAGAAATATCAGCTAAACTTCCCTCACCAAAGAAATCCTCCTTATTAAATGTACATAATGAACATGTAATGCTGTTTGCTCACTCATGCTGTGGAGAGATGAATCAGTCATACCACTCCATATTTTATGATATATACACATTTACATGAAGGCTGAATTACTAGCGGAAGATGCTGGAATCGCACGGACTGGATTTAATGCCCAACTCTCCTACTTCTGAGCATGACTCAGGCAAGTCACCTTTTCTTTGCCTCAGCTTCCTTATCTGTAAAGTGGCAATAACAATAGTACTTTCCTCTTAGGATTGGTATACATTAAATTGGGAATGCTTAGTAAGCTCCTGAAACTATTCCACAGAACAGGTGTTATCTGCAAATGTTATATGCTATTATCATCCACACTCATTGAAGGCAAAGTTTGCTTTTATCATTTTGAAATGCACTATCATAAAATACAGGGATACCTGGATTTATCCCCAGAGGAGTCATTGTGGAAAGTTGTAGCTAAACTAAAGAACTAACGTGTTATACATTGAATTCTATTTTAATGCTATTAAGGCACCTCTTGTTTACAGCAAAGTGTGTGTTAATTTACTTGATGAAATTAAAAAATAATTTTGTAGCATGTATAGCTACCCTCTGATTTATTACTGGATTTTAATAAATACTTTTAAGACAGACCCAACCCACATAGAGGAGTACATTGTTATTGGCCGAGAACACCACTTCTAGGGATGTCTGTGTATGGTTAATCCTATGGATTATGTGGCCAAATAGCCTGGTTCTAATGTAATTTTGGTAAGAATTTAGTAAAATCAAAAATATTATTAGTAATGAAAGTTTAATAATAAGGAATAACATATTCTGTTTTACATGCAATTATGATATTTAATCATACATATTTGATTTGTATGTTTCTCAACACCATTTTACTCAACACTTTAATAGCCCCTACAAGCATCCACCCCAGTGTTTGTACCTAATGGATGTTTAATAAATGTTATTAGATGATCTATAAGCTACTGTACATTGTATTTTATGTCCTACTGGTAACATATGCAGCTGTGACCTGAACATAAGAATAGGAGCTCAGCATTTGGTCCTCTTGTGCACAGGGATGCTTCTTGCTCATTTTCTTTATTCTCTTATTATTGTTCTTCCCTCCAAACTCCCCTTTACTGTGCAGTTTTAGGATGCTCTATAATTAGAAGCCAGCAAGGCATCAACTACTTCCTCTGGGCAAGTTTGTGCCTTAACACCTCTCAGTGACCTTCCATGCTAATTAAACTACGTGTGAGAATAAAGAACATTGGTACTTAACTGAAATAAAAAGCAATTAAGTGGAAACATTTGGAGATGATTGTATGTTAATAAGAAATCTTAATCAATGTGAATACCTATGAGACTAACAGATGTACCTTTGAAGAATTCATATTTTCTAATAAAAAAAATACAAACTTCCCTGTTTCCTAACATGTGCACAAGCTCATAAAAGTCTTTGATTTGTTTCATAGACAGAAGGGAAAAAAATACTGTCTCTTTTATTTTCTTCATAGTTTTCTGGAAATTGCTAAACCATCCCTGAAGCACAGTTTACTTTCTCAAATACAGTAATTGAGAGTACTCTAAATTTTACCCAAGAAAGCTAAATTTGGGTTTCTTATCTTTCCAAACCTTGGAAACACATTAGTCATGTGCATTGTAAGTACAAAAATAAAATGGAACACCTTCCTTAATGAAGGTGCTAATGGAAGTATTAAATGAAGAAAATTTAGATCAAGGGGTAGCAAACTATAGTCACAGGCCAAATTTGGCACTGCCTCTTTCTGCATAGTCCATTTGTTGGGAATGGTTTTTACATTTTTAAATGTTATTTTAAAAAACATACACAGAAGAATAGGAGATGGGGACCATATGTGACCCACAAACTCTAAAATATTTACTATCTAGCCCTTAACTGGAAAGACATACCAATCCCTCATTTAGAAATGAACTGGAGGGTGCCTAGGTGGCTAAGTCTGTTAAGGATGGGACTCTTGATTTCAGCTCAGGTCATGATCTCAGGGTCCTCAGGTGGAACCATGACTCAGGCTCCATGCTCAGCAGGGAGTCTGCTTGAGATTCTCTCCCCCTTCCTCTGCCCCTCTCCTGCTCAAGCTTTCTCTCTTTCTCCCTTGAAAATAAATCTTTAAAAAAAAAAAAAGCAACTGAAAATAATAGTGCAACACACATACATAAAACCATCTTAACTGACAATAAGATGAGTTAAAAGTCTGGATTAAGGAAGTTTAAATTTAATTTACTCATTAAATAACGGATTAATCCAATAAATATTTATTTAAATCCAACAGTATGCCAAGGAATGTTCACATAGTTAGCTCATTTACTTCTTACAGATGCCTTAGGAGGTATCCCACATCATCTTTCTCCTATGAGGAACTAGAACCAGGACTAGTTAAGGACAATGCCCTATGTCACCCCATGATTGAAGCCAGTATGTTTTTGATTCCCCAGAGTAAAAGATTTTCATTGTGTCATACCAGCTTTGTTACTGCAAAGAGCATGCAGGAATGCTTTTAATGGCCACTAGTGTTTAAGAACCTGTTTTGATTAACAAATAAAAATGATTTGAATTAAACATTACATTTTAATATAAAATGAATGCTTTGGGGACATTGAAAACAATTTGTTTCTTAAGTAAGACATTTTCCCACAAGTTTTTTGTACTATGAATAATCTTTTCAAATATTCTCCCTCTCCTATTCCCCAGACATGTAGAGTAGACTTAAAAGGATTTTACAAGGTTCAAATTAATACATTTTCTGAATTATCAAATCCAAATTGGTGAGGTTATTCATATTGACCACAAGAATTATAGTGTGCTTTATCTAATCCATTCAGGACATATGATCCTGAGTAACTACAACAATACTTCTGACCTATAAATAAATTTCAGTATCTACAAATATAGAAGAGGATCAGTAACAATCAAAATTCTCTAAGATTTCTGCAATCACTTTGCTAGTTTGCAAACTATTATTTCAGACAGAAAAATCTTGGGATTAACTCTCATTCCATTAAATAAAGACTTGTTTGTTGATAGGAGTAAGTCAGTAGAGTGTTGACGAAGTTTGCTCACATAAATTGAACCTACTGTGTTCCAGACTACTGTATTTTGGTTATACATGGACACCCTCATAAATATTCACAGACCTCTTAAAAGACCAAAGAATACTGCATATGACATATCTAAAAATAAATCTTATCTAATGTTGACAAAGGGGAATTTTGCTTGGTAAAATGATGCATTTTTCTTCTCCACTTTAATTCAACAAGTTTTTCCCCCTTTTAAAATTAAATTTGATTACCTATTATGTTTATATTCATATTTTCTATGTGTACAGCATGCTAGAATTGTACCAAACAATATGAATATGAATATGTAATAACAATACTTCAGGCCCTCTGGGAACTTAGAATCTACTGCAGGAGGCAAGTAGTACAATATCTTGTTGATTCTAAGATTATATTGTTTAATGTTATCATCTCAAATTGAGATATGTCATACAGTTCCTGTCAACCAGGCTAAACTCAGGATGTGGTTGTCATTGCCCAGACCTGCTCAATACTTGGTTGTCGTTGTTCATATTGTCATCATTCCAGTCAAATCATGTGCATGGTTGGTGCTACACGGAGTGAGTTTAATTACATTTAGAATGTCTTAAAACTATTATGCTTTGTGAGGGACCCCTGGGTGGCTCAGTTGGTTAAGCGTCTACCTTTGGCTCTGGTCATGATCCCAGGGTCCTAGGATTGAGCCCTGTATCAGGCTTCCTGCTCACTCAAGAGCCTGCTTCTCCCTCTCCCACCACAGCGCTCTCTCTATTCAATATACAATTTGGAAAATCTTTTAGTCTTGGGAATCAAAAATATCCAATATCCAACTTACTCTATCCAATAAATAAAAATCTTAAAAAAATATATTACCCTGTGTTACGCCATTAAAATGAAAAACCTCTGAAATGCTTATAAAAATACACTGAAACTAGACACAAAGTTTACACAGACTAAGCAAATAATTGTTCTTGAGAAAATTCCATATTTTTTTACAATTCTACATTTTATTATAAAGTAAAAACTAAGTATGTTATGACACCTCTAAAAAAGGAAAATATGCCCAAAAAGGTAAATGTGTGTGTGTGTGTGTGTGTAAAGGACTGCCTATTTTGTACCAGGCAATGCAAATAAGAGTAGGAGAAATTGCCAAATCCCTTAAAATAAGAGAAATTGCAAAACAACAGGAAGCTACCTTGACTATTGTTAAGGAACTGTAGAATGCATAGTTTAACTGGAAGTATTTTATTCTTTCTTCCTGACATATAAAATAACGCTATGTCTTGGAAATCAATGTCATCTGAAATATGAAATATAGTACTTACTATATTTCTATTACTATAAACTAGTAAATGGCTATGCAAAACTGTCTATATCAAAACCGAAGTACAGGACTTTGATAGAGGCCTGGGAAAGTTTTCAAATGAAAGTAGAAGCTGTGTTTTGTGCTAAAGACAAGTTGGAATTTAAAAGTGGGAGTCAAGGTGAGGTGTATAAGGTAAGACAATGATTATAAACACATATCTGGAATGAGATCAAGCCTGATTATATCCAGAAGGAGGTATAGACATAGACTTAGTAGACTAAGTAGACTTAGTCTATGTAGACATAGACTAACAAAAAATAAAATTTTAAGAGTTGTCACAGGACTAGCCCGGAAGTTTCCTAAAGGTCAGAATGAGGAATTCAAGTATATGCCATAGTTAATGGGGATCATATGATTGTTATTTCTCCTTCATTTGGTTAGAATACTGGGTTTTGAATTCTAGATTGGCATTTTTTTCTTCTAGTAGTTTAAAAAGTATTGTTCCATTATATCCTAACTGCTATTTTTCTATTGGGAAATTATCAATACCTTCTCCTTGATGCTTTGGATGTAATGTAGTTTTCTTTATGTTTATCTTGCTTGATAAGCAAGATTTTATTTATTTTTTTTTTTTTTTTAGTATTTAAAACTTTATTTTAGAGAGAGAGCGTAAGTGTATATATAAGAGAGCATAAGTAAGAGAGGGAGAGAGGATCTTAAGCAGGCTCCACACTCAGCATGGAGCCCAACAGGGGAGCTCAATCTCATGGCCCCAAGATCATGACCCGAGCTGAAAAAGAGTCAGACCCTTACCTGACTGAGCCACCAGGTGTCCCATATTTGTAGGCTTCTTAAAATGTCAGTTGAAGGGCACCTGGGTGGCTCAGTGGGTTAAGCCTCTGCCTACAGCTCAGGTCATGATCCTAGAGTCCTGGGATCGAGTCCCGCATTGGGCTTTCTGCTCGGCAGGGAGCCTGCTTCCTCCTCTCTCTCTCTCTCTCTCTCTCTGCTTACTTGTGATCTCTGTCAAATAAATAAATAGAATCTTAAAAAAAAAAAAAAAGTCAGTTGAAATCTTCAGTCAGCTTTGGAAAATTATTGACCATTACCTCTATTTCTGCCCAAATCCCTTTCTCTTTTCCTTCTGGGACTCTAATTACATGTAAATTGGACTTTTCACTCTGCCTCACAGGTATTTAACATCTGTTTTATTTTTCCTTCTGTTTTTCCTCTGTGCTTCAGTTTAAATCTTTTGTCATGACCTGTCTTTCAGTTCACCTGTGCTGCCTTCTGGTGTTTAATCTGCTTCTTAAATTCATTAAATTATTAATTGGGGATATTGTATTTTTCAATTCAGCAAGTTCCATTTGATTATTTTGCACAGATTCCAAATCTCCAATAAAATTATTCATCTTCTGTTAGACATCCTAATAATTATTCTCAAGTCATTAATCCAATATCTAGTTCACCTGTGAGACTGTTTACATTGTCTGTTTTGTTGTTGTTGTTGTTGTTATTGTTCTTATCTTGGCTTTTGCTTGTATAACCCTATTATTTACCAATCCTAGTAGCTTTGGATTGAGTACTAGACATTATTTATAGCAACTGTAAATCTCTGGATGATGTTACCATTTTCCCAACAGAGTTCCATCTTTTCTTTGCTGGACAGAGCAAGGGTGAATTCTCTTGATCCAATCAGGGATTGAGCCAAATTTAGGTTGCATTGCTCTTAGGCAATGCTCAGTATATTTGTGGCTTGCTGTTATTCCTAAGAGCTAGTGTGCCAGACTTTCAGCTGAGAACATGATTGGTTCACCAGGCCCCCAAACCCTGGCAGGCCCTGAAATCTAACATCTGTGTTCTGTGAAATTGGAAATTTCTAATCTACATTTCAGGTATTTTCAGATATAATTTGTAGCACAGTGTAGCTTCAGAATTTGGCAAATGTCTCGGGAACCAAACTGGTATGTGTTTGAAAATACTCAAAGATTCTAGTTTTGTCTTCGGTCATTTTAGATTGCCAAATGGTATGATTTTTCTGTTCTCCAGAGTGGCCCTTTGCCTGGGCCAATTTTACCAGTTTTTAGCCTCTTGCCATGTCAGAATCTGGTAACAAATTCTGGTGACACTGGTTACAGATTGTTTGCTTACCTCCCTACAACTCACCTCTCTCTGGAATCTTAGATTCTTTAGCCTGATTTCTTCAAAGGCTCACTGATGCCTTTGAATTCAATATTTTTGCATTTTATTTGCCTTTTCTATTTACTCTTGAAAAGATTCTTGTTTATAGAAAGCTAATACATTTTACATAGATAAAGAATTCTCAAATCTATAGGTCCTTAAACAAGAGACTGATATAATAAACTAGCTCTTTGCTAGAGAATAAAAGAAAATAAACTGCGAAAGATGGAACAACCCTTGACAAAAGTGATCATGGCAGAAATTGAAAGGAAACTTGGAACTCTGAGAGCATTACTTCTACTCTTTACAACACCCCAAAGGTAGACATTCTTGGTCTCACTTTACAGATGAACCAATAGAAAGACTTAGACATGTATTATTATACTTTTTAGCCCCAAAACCTATACACTATTCTTTATGGCAAAGTGTTTAGTCCAAACTGGCTCTGCCTTCACTAATCCTCAATTGTTTGACCTGTTAAATGGAAATAATAATATCTGTTTCATAGGATTATTATGGTCAGTGAGATAAAACCATATGAAGGCACTTCATTAATTATAAAGAAGTAAATGTTCTAAAGGAAACTGGAATTTGTTTTATCAGGTATGGTAAGACACATACACACATAGAAATGGCTTCATGGAAGAAAGAAGTTTTTACATACACAGACCCCAAGCAACTGGAGGCACAGCAGTGTGAGATGCAGGGCCACGTGGAGAAGCACCAAGTTCGGTCAGGAGGCAGAGAGAGTGAAGGGAGAATTTGGGCAAGAGCCCTTGTGATGGTTTCTCCAGGAAGGAATGAGTGAGGCTGGGTAAGCAGTTTGGGGACTGGCTATTCTGAATAATTTCAGTGGGCTCTGGGGTGTAGGGTCTATCCCTAGTTGTCTAGTACCTGGCCCTGGTGTGATTAGGGCAAGTGGATAGAGGTCCAGAGCCTGAGACCCAATGAAAGAAGTGACTGGGGTAAGGGCTCTAGATGTTTATTTACATATGAAAAACAAAATCCCAGTGAGTTCCTTGCTATCTTCAGGAATTAGCTAATCCTGAGGGGGGTAGTCCCTCCAGGGTGAGCAAGGCTTCAAGATGTCAAAGCATCAAAATGAAGAAACAAAAGGTTTGGTTAACACAGTATATAAATATCAGTGGTATTTACCATTCTCAAGCACCAATATTCTGCTAACACTGAACTCATGAGAAATAGTGAAATATTCTAAAATTTTAAAATCCTGCCTGGGCACCAGTTTGATTTTCTGGATGACATGTGTACATAGACCCCTAGCTTCTCATGGAGACTCCCATAGCTCAGGAAAAAAAGGAATCTCTGTGCTCCCTCGAGTAAACATTATAATGGCATCAGTGATATTTTACTCATTAATTCTGTGCTGCTTATAAAATCCCTAAAATGTGATGTTGATGGCAATAGTATTTCAATTAATAACTTTAACATTCCAAGTTTATTTTCAAGCAGCTGTTGCTTGTTATGTGAATAATTATTTCCTAAGAAAAAAATCATACCAGAAGCATATTTTTAAAATATACCACATTATACAGATTATCTCCATTGTTTGTTTTTATTGAATTCTCTACCCTGACTATAAACACATTTGCAATTTGAGCAGTGCTCAACAGTGTTCTCACTAACAAATTAGCTTCTTTCTCAAATACAAATGCTTGTGGGGCATTTTTTGCAGTGTGGGAGTCTGTTAGTTTCGGATCTATTAAAAGAAGTCTCCATGCTGTATAATTTTGTTTTCTTAAAAGGTGGGCAATTAAACTAAACAGTTTCTGAATTCTGTAATTTATTTGTCCAAAACCAAAGTATGTATCTTAACAATCAACCCCCAAATATAAGGAATTTTATTTATTTTTTACAAAGACAGTATTAGTACAATATATTCCATAATAAATAAAATTATCCTTTTGGCAGAGGGAATAGAGAGTGAGCACTGACTAATATCCTTTTTATCCCAAATCCTCCCTTAAAAACTGTATATTGGGGAGGGAACCATTCTTATCTTATGTTTCTCCCACATAAAGAAAGTTCACTTAGTGGAACTCCTTGCCTCCTCTGTCCTTTCCTCATTCCACCATCTGGGAGAAGTTGAGGGTCACTACACTGATGGATGCATTTGGAAATAACTCCTGGGTATTCAGCTCAGCTCAGCACCGCTCCTTCTTCCTCATGGTGATAAGTGGACTGGCAGAGAGCAAAAGTCCTCTCTGCTCCTTTGGACCATATATCCCTCCTGGGCCAGCCACCCCTACCAGGAAGACCTGCAACCACATGTAGTAGGCTGCCTCATTCTGAGTTTATTGATCAAGCTAGTCTGGTCATTATTGGTAATAAAGATAACATTTTGGGGGTGCCTGGGTGGCATAGTTGGTTGCACATATGACTCTTGGTTTCTGCTCAGGTTGTGATCTCAGGGTCATGAGATCAAGCCCAGTGCTGGGCTCTGTGCTCAGCATGGAGTCTGCTTGAGATTCTTTCTCCCTATCTCTCTGTCCGTCCTGTCGTGCTCGTGCTCTCTCTCCCTCTCCAAAATAAATTTTAAAATCTTAAAAGAAAAATAAAAATGATATTTTGACCTCCATCTTTATTCTGTTATTTCTCAAATTGTTTAGACTCTGGACAGAAGAGATGGCACTGTTCACTTAGTGACTTCCACTTTAAAGAATCCAGTATCACTCCATTTCTATCATAACATTAACACACACTTCTAGTGACTATTTATTCTGTGCCCTGTCACTAAAATATGAACAAATGATAGAGTTTTATTCCATTTCCTTTCCACTATTGGTTAGCTTGAATAATAGACTATGGATGTCTTGTTACAGCAGTAGTTTCCTATCAGTGGTCTTAGAAGACCTGGAGCCCCCCCAGAGTTTTCAGATGTGCTATAGAAACTGTGTTGAGTAGGGTGTGAGGTTGGGAGGTGGGAATGTTGGAGAAACAAGAGTGAGATCAAGACTCCAGGAATTTCACCCCAGCTTCAGAAAGGATAGTTCAACTCTCATCCGTTTAATACACTGAGTTGCCATAAAAGCGTAAGTTTGAAATTTTCCATTTAAAAATGACAGGTTAAAACCTACTATCTCCTACCACCTTTCTTGACTAGATAAATATTTAGCAAGACACTGTTACAAATCATTTTATACTTGACAAAAAGCTGTTTTCTCTGGAGAATTTTCCCTAATACTTAGTGTGGGAGCCATAACCTGAGCCATGACACAGTGAAGGGTTCTCTGATGTCATTGGGGGCTAGCTTGATGGGGACAGAGTACTTCTTAACACAGATGCTCACTCTAAAAGTTCAATGTTTAGTTACTTTTTCTTTGGGTCTTCTTAGATCTTCTGAAGTTTGGTCATGAGACAACATGGGAACCAGTCTCAGACACCCAGACTGTAATATATAAAAAGATTTATATTGCCTTATATATCCACTAATCTATAATAATTATAGGACAAATGTTAAGTGGAAATCTGAATGACAAAATCTCAGCAGGAAGATGTTTGCTGTCTGAGCCCTCTCAGAAGTTGCATTTACCAGATTCAGAAACCATACATTCTAGTTGCCCATTTGCTGGCTAAAAGCTGTAGCACATATTTTGTAATCTCCTATAGGTCAGACATCATGTCTTAAATCCTACTATCCTGTGCCACAAAGAGCAAACAAATACCCTTTTGGCTTTGTAATGGCAGCTAAAATTGTCATGTTTACAAGTTTACTATCCTGTAAACTGAATGAGGCAGTTGGAAAAGAAAAAAATCAAGTTCCTGGCCAAATACCTCTAGGAAACTAGCTAAAGGAAATGTTAATTATTAGGGACTTGGTCCTAATAGCAAGGAAGGGCTAAGTTCCAAGTAATAATCCACTCATAGCACATAAAACCAATTCCTAAGAATTAAGAAGTATTTTTGCTTTAATTTTTTTAAGGAGTACTACTCAACAAAAATAAAACCCAAGCATAGTAGCCCTACATTCAGGACCAGCTATGTAATCTACATGGCCTTGTACTAAATGAGAGTAAAGGGTTTCTGCCTAAACTCACATACATGAAGAAAACGTGACGAAAATCCACAGTAAAATGCTTTTCACTGCCTTTCACCAGACCTGTTCCTGAAACAGACATGATGAAACTGTTTCCTATCTCGCTTTCTTACCTCCATTTCTAGTGCTTGGGTGAACATTTTCACAATCCTTATCTTAGCCACTGCCAAATTTGTCAACTACCAAATTTATCCAAAATTTCTATTTTACATAAAAGAACAAAGTCTTTGTTCTCTTCAGGCCAGTCGTGAGAACTAGCAACTGAATCACTGTTCAGGGCCAGCCACAAAGCATAATGGCTCTTTATTTTCATGGACAAGTTGGTAGGTTTGGGGAAGCAGAACTGAAGCAAATCCGAAATGAGCACAACTGTCCTACATGAAAGGGGAGAAGAATCTGATGTGTGAGCAGTAATTCAGGAAAGATAGAGCAAGAAGAGAAGGGAGAGAAGATTCAGGAAACAAACTCTGAGATGTGCAATAAGATTGTTTTTGTTAATCCTTGTGATTATCAACAAGATCTGTGTGACTCGGCATCTGTGAAATGCATAAGAAAAAAAGTAGAGTGCCACCCTGGATCTCTAGGTCACAGAACAGTGGCTACTAATGTGAAAAAAGAAGCAAATAAAAAAGGAGGATAAGTAGGGAATCTTGAGAGCATGAAGAACCTCAGAAATCAGACTCTTAGAAAGAGGAGTGGAGGGGCGCCTGGGTGGCTCAGTGGGTTAAAGCCTCTGCCTTCAGCTCAGGTCATGATCTCAGGGTCCTGGGATCAAGCCCCACATCGGGCTCTCTGCTCAGCAGAGAGCCTGCTTCTCTCTCTCTCTCTGCCTGCCTCTCTGCCTGCTTGTGATCTCTGTCAAATAAATAAATAAAATCTTAAAAAAAAAAAAAAGAAAAAAAAAGAAAGAGGAGTGGAGAATTTGGACTTCCACAGGCTATTGAATTAGGGGACTGGAAATACATATTCTAGTTCCGGAAGCAATGGGTGTTCCAGGCAATGAGAGTTTTACTATGTACCAGCCGTCATGGGCACCATTTACCTCTATCAGCTCATGTAACCATCCCAACAGCACTATGAAATGGGCATTATTTTGTAGATGATAAAAAAATAATATACAAAGAGGTTATGGGATTTTCCCAGGCTCAGTCACTAAGTATTAGAGGTAGGACTAGAAACCAGAGAGTTGGCTTCCAAAACCAAAGACAATGACTATTCTAAAACTCTTATCTTCTATACTGTCCCCTGTGGTCCAGGAAAGTGGATACTACCATTTAGAATTTACAAATATTAAGTACCTTATCCAAGGGAAGCCAGTCAGTGGCATAACTGAGATTAAAGAGGATGCAGCTGATTCTACATCCTTGCTTTTCCTCTAACCCCTGTCGACTCATCTGGACATAGCCCGTAAGTTTCAAATTCTAGCTCTGCTCGTCACTGTCTATGCAGCCTGAGTAAATCACTTAATCTGCTGGATTCTTAGTTTTCTCATCTGTAATGTTGCAATTATAACTACTGTGAAGAGTAGTTCTAATGGAATATGAAGTAGCATATATGAGCTGGAATGCATTATGCAAATATAAGGTATATTTACTGCCGTTGTATTGGAATGCAAGGACAGTACTTCCCATGATGCTTTTCACTCTCCCATTGCTCAATATTCGCAAAGGAGAGAAGGAAGAGATCTATCTTTTGAACAATGTTAATTTCATCCTACGGCTTTTGATTATTCATCCCTCTGAGTGATCTAGTCTCATTATATTCAGTCATTCACTCTAAATGCTTGGCAGGCATCCAAATAGTTATTTGTTCGACTCAATAATCTAAGTTTATTGTCTTAAATAAATCACACCTGACAAATAATTCACGCTTCCAAATGATCTTTAAAAGTGGGTGCTAAAGTGACATTGTCAATTCCAAAAATCATGGATGATTTTAAGGCTTTTAACAAAACAACTTAAAAGTCTGACATTTTAATTTATTGCTGTACTGCTTTCTATAACTGTACTTCGATTAGTTTCTACTGCTTCCCAAGTAGTAAGTTTCTCATGTGAAATATAATTTACACTTTTAGAAGAAATCAGCTAGGAACAGTGGAGGCATGAATAATGTAAATATGAACCTCTTTTTAAAAAGCAAATATTCTGCATTATTTAATTTTCTCATTTTAAAAAATGACAATGTCAGTAGCCACAAACATATAAAGAGCTGGATGTATTTAATTTCCACAAAAAGATACTGCAAACTTATTTGTATAATTTTGGAATCTCACTGAGGAGTGTGAAAAATAAATTTGTTACTCTATGTCATAAAAACAAAAGAGAAGTATACTAATAGTATGGTCTCAAGTATCACAAATGTTGGACTTCATGAGCTACACGAGAAGAGACAAAGTAATGAAATAATGTCTAATCGGTATATTTGAATAGTGTAAGGTTAAAATCATTAAGTAGTTAGGAAATGTTTATCATTTCAATCAAGTCAAAGTTATGTTTTCCTGGAGGAAAGTATTGCATGAGTAATTCAGAATGTATCATCAAAACAATTTGTTTTGGGGAGCCTGGGTGGCTCAGTGGGTTAAAGCCTCTGCCTTCAGCTCAGGTCATGATCTCAGTGTCCTGGGATCAAGCCCCCCATCAGGCTCCCTGATCAGCGGGGAGCCAGCTTCCCCCTCTCTCTCTGCTTGCCTCTCTGCCTACTTGTGATCTCTGTCAAATAAATAAATTAAATCTTTTTTAAAAATTTGTATTAAATATATGAGTACTTTGCTCTTTATTTGAATGTAAATTCTGGGAGCAACTCAGTTTTGTATATTCACAATATTACAACTATATAATGAAATGTGCTGAAAAGGTCCAATTAAGGAGAATTGGTAAAACAGATGTAATTTCTTACTGTTTTTCCAAGCTCACTGTTCAGTATTCTCTTCTATAATAGGACAGAAAACATGGTATGGTTAATCCGAAGCACTAGCCTAAAAGGAACCTGACTTCTCCCCTAGATTGCTTGTTAACCACTCCTTTACGTGGTCAGAAGACATCAATAAGAAACTTGGTAGGTTAATTTAAACAGTCCTCCCTTTGATCTCTCCTCAAGTAATCATCAACTTTATGCCCAGAAAAGACAGAAAGAAAGCAGATTAAGTAGCAATATAAAAACACTAGAAACAAGATATGCTGTAATTTATGTGCCAGCAGATAATTGATAACAGAATGCTTTGTAATTAAATATAATACATCCCATATAAATGCAGGGTTATGTTTCAGTAACCATATTTCTGGAATACAGTAACTAAATACAAAAATAGAACTATTAAATTATTTAGAGTGAAACCTATTAACAATATTGAACTTTTCTGTCAGGATTTAAATTGTGATAAATTGACGTAGAGTTTATATTATTAGTTAAAAATAAAATATTAACAAAAAAAAGGTTTTTAAGCACTTTTGCCTGCCAGCATTTGCCTCTAATAATTAAAGTGCCAGCTTATTCAATGCTTACATCATAAAAATAACAAATCGGGGTGCCTGGCTGTCTCATTTGGCAGAGCACGCCACTCTTGATCTTGGGGTCATTGTGTTTGAACCCCATGTTGGGCACAGAGCTTACTTTAAAAAAAAAAAAAGCACAATTCAGTATTACTATTAATACCATATATTATAATTACCATATATTGACTATATAACTTGTTTTCGTGTTCAATCACCTGCAGAGATACCTATATTTCTTCAAAAGGAATAAATGCATTTCTTTCACTTAGGGATATGTGAGGTCA
Source organism: Enhydra lutris kenyoni (assembly GCF_002288905.1). Classification (NCBI taxonomy): domain Eukaryota; kingdom Metazoa; phylum Chordata; class Mammalia; order Carnivora; family Mustelidae; genus Enhydra; species Enhydra lutris. The sequence continues at coordinate 220,654 of NW_019154217.1, read as the reverse complement.
CCCTTAAGAAGTCAGATTTTATCAAATCATACAGTTACCTGGTACTTTAGGAACTATTCACCCAGAAAATCCAGGTAATTTAGACAAAGATATTGGTTTCCTCTTAAAAAAAAAAAAAAAAAAACAATAACAAAAAACAATCGCATACACACAAAAACTTTAATTATAGGGTCAGCTGAGCACAAAGTCCTAAAGGCATCAGCTAATGAAGCAATGTTCTGCTGCCCTGGGGTTGTCTACAGATTGCATTTAAAAAGTAACTGATGGGGGCGCCTGGGTGGCTCAGTGGGTTAAGCCGCTGCCTTCAGCTCAGGTCATGATCTCGGGGTCCTGGGATCGAGCCCCGCATCGGGCTCTCTGCTTGACGGGGAGCCTGCTTCCCTCTCTCTCTCTGTCTCTGCCTGCCTCTCTGTCTACTTGTGATCTCTCTCTGTCAAATAAATAAATAAAATCTTAAAAAAAAAAATAAATAAATAAATAAATAAATAAAAAGTAACTGATGGATCAACTTACATAGAATAAAATACACACATACATGCCCATGCACACATGCATACACCTGAGCACACAGTAAATGAGTGCATATAAAGACTAGTGAAAATTGAATAAGATCTGGAACCTAGTTAACAGTGTTATATTAATGTCAATTTCCTCATTTTGATATTGTACTACAGTTATATAAGACATCACCATTTGAGAGAAGGACACATGGGACTTTGTGTGCTATTTTTGCAACTCCCTGTGAATCAATAATTATTTCCAAAATAAATTTTTTTAATAACATCATGGAAATATGCCTCAGTGAAATGATATATTGCTAATACATAGAATGCTAGATCAATACCACAGAAAAAGATCTAAATGTAAATTTTTTTAAATGGGGCATTAATTTGTTGTCATTTCCACCATTTTTTGATCCAAAGCTTTAAAACAAAAACAAAAACAAAAACTAAGTTTATGTTAGGATTCAGGTCTTTATCAGTGGTATGCTGGTAAATGTTTAAGAACTAGTTCTTGAGGAGGGAGCCCTGATTTGCATTATTTGCCATTTACCATAGTGTAAATATTCCACCATGATCATTTTAAACTACAAGTGTACCAGCTCACAAAATTCCTGAAAATTTAGCAATCCATTCTCATATGAAACCCGTTTCACCAAGAAAGAGAATGGGCTCTGACTGGGTATGCATCCTCTTGGCCCCTTGGACTCCTTGCCCCAGAGAGAGTGCAGCAGGACAAGGGCCAGAGTGATTCAGGTCCCCCTTTGTCTGAACTAAATCATCGTTCTATATGCCAACTTCATCCACCCAATTCTCCCTTGTTTATTCACTTTAAATCTGAAAAGGATTCAGCCAAGATCAGAAATATTTGATAAAAGCTGGAGAAGACATGTTAAGTACTTCTTTGTGGGATAATTCCTATTTTGATGGTCTTCCTGCCACATCATATACCTGAACCGTGCCACAGGCTGGAACTAATTTGTTTCTAACTGATTTTAGAGAAACAAAGCACCCTCTCTAATTAGTACACAGTAGATTCCAGTGATTACTTCTGCAAAATATGATGAGAGCTTTTCTGGAGATTTTGTGCTCTTGACTTAAAAAATTCATTTCTCTTCTATCAGAGAGTATCATGGTCTTTGATAAAGCATGTGTTTGTTTCCTGCATCTTATATCCTCTTCTTGAAGATTATTTGGAGAACTGAAGATTATTTAGAGAACTATTTTTGAAGATTATTTGGAGAACTGAAGATTATTTAGTGAACTCTTTTTAGTTTTTCTAGACAACATTCATTAGACGAATTATGAGTATCTTTATTCTCTGAGAAAGAATCCTACTCATTTCTATAACCTGCTTAATCATTTTTAATCATTCAAATTAAAATTTCCCAAAAGTGTGTTAACCTGGCTTAAGATCACTACTGAAGTTTTATATTAACTCAGTTAATCTCTTCCTATGATTTTTCATTAGAGTAAAAAAAAAAAATTCAAACCCATTTCCATGGCCTACAAGATCATACATTCAGTCTTTTCTCAGACTGCAGATAAAATTAATTTAGTGAATTATAACTCACATTGTGTGTTTTTTTTTAAAGATTTTATTTATTTATTTGAAAGACAGAGATCACAAGAAGGCAGAGAGGCAGAGGGAGAGGAAAGGAAGCAGGCTCCCTGCTGAGCAAAGAGCCCGACTCGGGACTCGATCCCAGAACCCTGGGATCACAATCCGAGCCAAAGGCAGAGACTTTAACCCACCGAGCCACCCAGGCGCCCCTGACATTGTGTTTTAATGATCATGGCATAGCACAACATAGAATAGAATAGAATAGAATCCATTTATGAAGTATTATATGGCAAACTATCACCCAAAGTTGCAATCTAAAAGTTATTTTTTACTTCTAGTAATAATTTAAAAAATCAAATTCCGCAACCCTAATGGCCCTGCCCTCCTCTGTGCCCTCAACCTCCTTTAGTCCTCTCTCTCACTTTATCTCCCACACTGGCCCTCTGGGTTTCTTAAACACATCAAGTTCATTTTGGTCTCAGGAACTTTGCCATTGTAACTATTACTTCAAAGTTCTAAGAATGAAGGCATCTCTTTGCAGTTCTCATTTGATTTCCCCTTATATTTCATGACATTCAGCACCTTTTCACGTACTTATTGCTCATTTGGATATCCTATTTGGTTAGGTGTCTGTGCAGGTCTTTTGCCCATTTTGTTTTTGAGTTGTCATCATCTAATCAATTTGTAGTTCTTTATATTTTCTGTATATGGATACTTTTTGTTGACTATAGGTATTGGAAATTTCTCCTAGTTGACCTTTTTGCTCTCTTATTGGTATCTTTTCATAAAGAGCCATTTTATTTGTTTACTTAGGTCAGCACTTTCGCATGTGTTTCAGAAATCTTTGCCTACTTTATTAAAGGCATAAGGATTTTATCTATGTTTTCCACCAAAAATTTTGTTTTGCCTTTCTTTTTTAGGTCAATTATATATATCACATTACTTTTTATACACAGCATGTGGTAAGGACCAGGGCATATTTTTTTCCATAAGGATTATTTCATTGCTCCATCCTGTCACCACATAGCAGTTTCAACTCTGTCTCACCTTAGGTGACTATATATGTGTGGGTCTATTTCTAGACACCCTATTCTGTTCCATTGGTCTACTTCCCTGTCTCCATATAAACACCACTCTATCTTAAACACTGCAGCCTTATAGTGATTCTTCAAAATATTGGTCACTAGCAATAAAAAGGAATGAGCTATTAATAATATGCAATGACTTGGATGGATACGAAGGAAATTACGCTGAGTGAAAATCCCAAAAGGTTATATGCTATACAGTTCCATTAATACAACATTCTTGAAATGACAAAATTCTAAAGATGGAAAACATATTAGTGATTGCCAGGAATTAGGGATAAGAGAAGGAAGGACAGGAGAAGGGTCTTATAAAAAGTTAGCACAAGCCCAAAGAATCCTTGTAGGAATGGAACTATTCTATATCTTGATAATGAGGATGATAACATAATTCCCCATGTGTTAAAATTACATAGAACTAGGGTCACTTGGGTAGCGGAATTGGTTAAACATCTGACTCTTGGTTTCAGCTCAGGTCATGATTTCAGGGTCATGAGATTAAGCCCTGTGTCAGGCTCTGGGCTCAGTGCTAAGCACAGAGTGTGCTTTGGATTCCCTCTCCTTTTACTTCTGTCCTTCCCCACCACTCTCCTCCTTTCAAATAAATAAATCTTTAAAAAATAAATATATAAATAAATAAAATTACATGGAACTAAATACACAAATACACATATATATGAGTACATATAAAACTGGTAAAATCTGAATAAGGTGGGTGGGTTGTATTAAGGTTAGTTTCCTGGTTGTGATATTGTACTGTAGTCATGAAAGATATTACCATTGGGAGAACCTAGGTGAAAGTTACATGGGGTATCTATCTCATTTCAAACAATTGTATATGAATCAATAGTTATCTCAGAACAAAAAGTTTAATGAGAAAGTATTGAGTTTTCCAATGAACATAGGAGAGCACCCCATTTATTTAGATCTTTGAAGCTTTCTCTTAGATGTTTTGTATTTTTCAGTACAGAGATGTTGCACATTTTTGTTAGATTTCCACATATTCTAGGTATTGATGCTATTTTAAATGACACCACTTTAAAATTTCATTTTCCAGTCTAGGGACCTTTTATATTCTAGTTCATAATGCCAGTCCACATTAAAATATTCAGTGGTTTCTCTTTCTCCCATTAGAATCTCTATGCTTATGGAAAGCTTAGTCCTCAGTGTGTGCCTAAGCCTGGTAAATGCCTGCAGACACGCACATCTCAGCTCATCAAAGAAGGGCTCTTCAAACACCTCAACTAAAAAAAATGGACAAAGGACTTCAATAGACAAATCTCTAAAAAAGACACAAACAGCCAACAAACACATGAAAGCATTCTCAGTTAGAGAAATGCAAATCAAAACCATAATATGATACTATTTCATACCCCTAGGATGGTTCTAGTTTTGTTTTTTTTTTTTTTTTTTTTTTTTTTTTAAGGGAATATAACAAGTGGTGAGGATGTGGAGAAATTAGAACCTTCTTACATGGCATGTGGGAATGAAAAAATGGTTTAACCACTGTAAAAAATGGTTTGGTGATTCCTCAAAAAATTAAACATAAAATTATCAGCAATCCCACTCCTACATATATACCCACATGAACTGAAAACAGGCACTCAAATAACATTTACATGCATGTTCAGATCAGAACTATTCACAATAGACAAAATATGGAAACAACCCAAATGCCCATCAACTAATGAATAATATACAATCCCATTTATATGAAATACTCAAAATAAGTAAATCCATAGACACAACACAGATTGCTGGTTTCCAGGGGCTAGAGAAGAAAGAGGAACAACTGCTTAATGAGTATGGAATCTTCTTTGGGGAATGATAAAAATATTTTGGAACTGAATAGAGGTGGTACTTGTACAACAGGGAGAATGTACAAAATGCCACTCAATTGTTCCTTTTTAAATGGTTCATTTTTATTTTTTGTGAATCGCACCTCTATAAATGAAAGACTTCTTTCTCCTAGGGAAGTTTAGGTTATATACTCCTCTATGCTTCCATAACTCTATAATGTCTTTTTTAAAAATTATTTTAAAATGTATGCACTTATTTCCAGTCATTACAGTGAAAAGATTGGCCTACCCAGAAGTAAACCTCTACATGTTACATTTTAAAATATTTTGGATCATTTATTATTTTCTAGAATTATTGTGTTGATTTACTTATTTCCTTCTCTATGATCTGTCTGTGTCCTGTGCCGAGATTCCCCTTTAGATGCTGTAACAGAGCAGGGACCTTGTCTGTTTTCCTCACTGCTACATCTATACATCTCACAGAGGGCCAATCCACAGCAGGCACTTAACAAATAACTCCTGAATGCATAAAGTGTTTCCATGAAAAACAGAGCAAAACCAGTTTTCTTTTAATATTAGTTCACATAAAACTGCCATCTATCTTTGTCCCTGAGTTAATTGATAAACCTGCAGTTACTGGGGGGGGGGTAATATTTCTATTGCCTTCAAAGCAAAAATCAGTGGGGAGGAATGGGAAATAATTTTTTCAAGTCAAGGACACAGAACAGATCATTAAGGGAGATTCATTAAGACCAAAGATTCACACACAAAACAAGGAAGCTGAACGGTTATCAAATGCAGCTGCAGCAAAGGCAATTTTGCTATTGCAATCCTGGAGTATCATAAGCTCCTTGCAGCCTGGGAAACTTCATAAACTAGGCCCCAACATGAAGCGGCAGAAATTAAAGCAGTCAGATCAGGTGCTACATTGTCAAGAAGATCCTGAGAGAGATCCGAAGAGTGATAGAAAATATTTGCTTACCTGATCTCAGCAGACTGGTCAAGGTCTGAAGTACCAAAAAAAGGTTATCGTAGTCAATGAATCTGCTCTGAGCGGTGGCTCTCAAGGGCTCCTCAGCGACCCTTAGGTCCATCTGCAATATGAAAACAGCACTGAAGATATTCACCCAGACTTCCTTCATTAAGTGTTATTGCCAAATTTAGATCTCACTTCAAATGTGTGGGCTCTTAAGTTTCCAACCAAGTTTGGCAATTTTGGAATTTATGTAACAAATTCCATTGATTTGGTGGGAATTCAGACTTAATATTTCTAAATAAATGGGATGTAGCAGGAAAGAAAATGGCTAATGAATCTTTCCAGAAATTGAATAGCCCTTTTAGAAAATGGAAACAGCTTGTGTGGATTAAAATCACTCTTGGAAAAGTGACTGCAATGTAAAATCTGGCTTTTTCCTGAAATCAAAATTCAAGTTGCTGGTGTTTATTTATTCCTCTATCTTTTTCATCCAATGAAAGCTTAACCAAAAGCTGAGGATTTGAGATTGTGTCACTGCATCTTCCAAGACTAGATTTCTATGTAGCTTGCAATATATGTATTTTTATTTTCCCATGCCAAATTTATTCATTTCATACTTTTTGTACCACAAATATCTAGCAACATGTTCACAACAGTCTGTAAATAGATTTCATGTGGTTATTTCAATCAGTAACTATTATTGTAGAACATGTGTGTTTCCTTATATGTAGCAATTTATTTGAAGTATCTACAGAAGATCAAGTGAAAGTATATATTAAAGCATGACAGTAATATGTTTACCCTCCCATTTTAATATCATTTATTTCTTTGTAGAGTTTTTATTAATTCTTGGTAAAGCTGGGATTTTGGCACATCAGTAATATACAGGACAATTCTATCAGTTTCTATTCAGAGAGACAAAGTTCAATTTCTGCACAAGCTTTGAGCCTGACTGACATTTAGTAAGCTCTTGGAATCTGAAAATGATACTAATAATAAATTGTTTAGCTTGGGGTTTTTTTTCCCCCTTTTTTCAAGAGACCCACATCTAATTACTTTGCAAAATAGCCCCAACATCTTGGTATGAACATACCTGATTTACAGGGGATCTCAAAACTTATTCTTTTAAATAAAAAAGTACTTTACTGATACCGGTTTGTTATTTTCCTTTTAACTCCCATTTTTGCCTAGTAATCTTCACTGGGTTAAAAAAAGGGATTTTGAGAAATATAAGAAGTGTCTATAGAGTCCTTCATTTCAATCCCTCTTGGCTTATGTTCCTCATTTTATTTATAATTGACATCTTCATGTGTATGCATTTGGAAGAAACTGATGGCAAACACTGAAAACTCCAGTGGCTACTGGTAGAAAGAGATGACATTATTCTCATCCTTTATAGGACATTAAGTCTCTGGCCATGGGTACCTATACAGGCCTAGCTCATAGCCTGAGACTGAAATCAGCTCACTAATACAGCTTTAAGTGAACAGGAAACTTTCTCAGGAGAGACATTTTTCACTTCAAGTTGTACCTACCTGAGCAAATGCTGCAGAAGAGAAGTTGGTGAGTACACCATCTACTCAGAAGGCCATCAAGAGGCCACCAGGACAGAAGGAACAACCATTTCTGTAAAAGAACATGGCACTGGGTGGGGAAACTCACTGACCCCAGGCAGTAATTTTTTCAGGTGAATCTAGAGGTCTGTAAAAGCCAGTGTTTCCTCTCTCATGAAAAATAAACTTACTTCTTGGGTACTGGAGGCAGTGAGGGCTGAAAATTATAGAAAATAGTTCCTGAGCTGCCCAGTCATGAGCCTTCTGACAGTAAACTATTGGAAATCACTCCCCTTTAAACACACATTGGGTTTCTTTGTGCCTTTAGTTCATCTATGAAGACTGTTCCCTTCTCAAGCTCACTTTTTTTTTAATGAGATTGATCCAGAAACAACTGCTCCTGCTCCAAAGCATAAACTTTCTATTCTATTTTCATTTACATAAGCTCTTTTCCTCATTTCTGATTATCTATTTTTGTGACTGTCTTTCAATATAGAAATAGCAATATGCTTGACAATCAGGTGCTTCCCCAGATTTCCCTGGGGGTGCTCAATAAGATATGTTGTATCATCTGTCTAAAATTGGAAAAACTATGAATTCCAAGAACTTAAGATTAGCAGGTCCTTCTGTGGGCCTGTTTTAGCCATGTAGTCTCAGCAATAAGTAAACCTTTGATGTGTTCACTGAGACTTGGGAGTGGTTTCTTATAATATTTCCTGACAAACACAGTAAATGTTAAGTAGTATGCGTTACTTGTTAAATGTGTTACTTGCTAAACAGGATTAAGTTTAAATCTATCATTAAGTCACTTTCATTAAATAGCTATGAAATGAATCTTAAAATTAGTTGTTTGAAAAAAAATTAGTTACTTGAATTACACTGATTCAAAATACTTTTAATTAAAATGGTAATTGATTCCTTAAATCTCAAAGAAGATTTCAGATTGTGTGTTACTAGGAAAGAGATTCATAGGTGAGTCCATGGTCCCAGGGGCTCCTTGGGAACTCTGGTTTTCCTAATACTGCTCTTTGAAGAATGCCCAGGGCAGAAGCTGCCATAAGGGCCTCTAATCTGAGAGAGGATGTAGAAGAAAGCAAGTCCTGGAACTCTAGCATCATTTTGGTTGAGTCTTGATAATTTTGATTTCAGTAATCTGCCAATGCTACACACTAGTTCTTATGAAAGTTACTACCTGCCTGCTTACAGCACACAGAAAATTTAGTAGTAAAAGGATTCAAAGAAGTTTCTCTGCATAAAAATTTTACTGCTAATACAAGGTATACTTATTAGGAAACATTATCATTGTTCAAGGTTAACTATTTCCTTGCTAAAATGGCTACCCTGAATAAGGATTCCAGCTTGCAACTGCTTGATCAGCAAGGTAGGGTGGGTAGGAAGGTTCTCTGAATCATCAGGCTGAAGAACTAGGAGACCAGAGGGCTGTTTCAAGGCTCAGAAGTACCTGCCTACCAACTTCTGTTCCCCAGGGATCCCCACTACCAAACTTAAGGTCTCACGTGTTGTATCAGCTCCTATACTTGCCTGGCTCTAGCTAGTTGTTATGGGGATTGCCAGAAAACAAAGCAAAACCAGAATATTTAGAAGGCAACTTTTCCTTGGGTATCAGTAGACATGAAGTATTCATAACTACGTAATTCTACCACTAGGAATTTATTCAAAATAAATAATCATAGATAACACAAAGTTTTTTCTATCAGAATGTTAATCACAGTTTTGTTTCCTTTTTAACATCAATGAAAAAACTGGATATAATCTAAATTCCAAAAATAGGAAATTGTTTAATTTCATTATGAAACAAACATAGTGATGAGTTAAGAGCAAGGCTTTGGAACCACTTAGATTAGATTAGAATTACAACTCCATTCTTTTTTTTTTTTTAAGATTTTATTTATTTATTTGATAGAGAGAGATCACAAGTAGGCAGAGAGGCAGGCAGAGAGAGTGAGGGAAGCAGGCTCCCTGCTGAGCAGAGAGCCCAACACGGGACTCGAGCCCAGGACCCCGAGATCACGACCCGAGCCGAAGGCAGCAGCTCAACCCACTGAGCCACCCAGGCGCCCCTACAACTCCATTCTTAATTTGTTGTTGAGTCATAGGCAAGATGCTTAACTCCTTGACAACTATTTTCTCATCTGTAAAATGGGGTAACACCTATCACCTATCTTATAAAAAAACTGATGTGGGGGAATCAAATTATGTAATTTAGATATACTATGTAGCACAGTCTAATATGCAGTAAATACTCATCATAAAATTGTTATTGTTGTAACGATAAAACTGTATGTAAGCATTAAAGTTATGTTGTAAAAGAATATTTTGCAGGGTGCCTGGTTCGCTCAGTCTGGCAAACAACTCTTGATTTCAGGTCAGGTCAGATCTCAGGGTCATAGGCCCCCAAATTGAGCACCACATCAGGCTCTGCACGCAGCAGGGAGTCTGCTTGAAATTCTTTCCCTCTGCTCTTCACCCCAACTTATGCACACACTCCCTCTCTCTCTCAAATAAATTAATTAAAAACTATTTTGCCATAAGAAATGCAATTTATTGTTAAATCAGAAAAATAGTAATGAAATAAAATATAGTGAGTTTAATTTTTTATAAAATCTAAAAAATGTGAGTATAAAATAACAGGAAAGATACAATATACTTCAGCAGTATTTATTCTGATAAATTTAAGGGATGATTTTTGCTTTTTTTTTCTTGGTGTTTTCCTTCAGTGATTATATTATGTATTGCAAACTGAGTAAAGAGGTTTTTGCAAATATGTAGAAAGACAACCACTGTCATAGAAAAATAATAATTTGTTTTAAGAAGTGGGTGATTGCTTCCAGCTAGGAAAAATTAAAGAAAGCTACAGGGAGGATATCACACATAAAATGAACCCCAAAGTACATGCAAGTTTTGCTCAGGCATGGACAAGAAGGGTACTTTTGAGAAAAAGAACAGAAAGAATAGAAATGAAAACCTACAAATGTTTGAAAGCTATTCAGGGAACAACATATGCAGTTCAGTTTCCTACACATGGTATGCCAGAAGGGGTTTCCTGCCTCCAGATCAGAGAGAATATGAAGGCCAAGGCTAAGAATTTGGGTTTTGTTCTAAGTCCAGCAAAATGTTAATAGCGTTCTTGGAAGGGGGTGGGGGGCAGGGAGAGAGAGATCTATGGTAAAATACATTAAGGAAAAGCTTCTTTACCCTCCTCAGATATTCATATCATAATCAAAACACATAATACAAAACACATACAAACATAATCAAAAAACATAATCAAAACCTCTTTGATACCTTAAAATTATATCAAATGATATCAAATTATACCTTTAAAAGACAAACACATCATATTTAAACTTTCTACTCCAGTATTTGTATATAGATCAAAACACTATTTGCCTATGCTACCCTAAGAATGACATGAAGTACAGACAAGCTTTGATAAGGAAAAGGAAAGAGCAGAAGGCTTCAAGTATGGGAGTTCTAGCAGTATAGAAAAATCATGAATGAAAGATTTCAGGGAGGCTTTTAGGAGCTCCAGAGGCAGACAGTTGGAAAGGAGCACACCAAGGAAAGGAACAGAGAATGCAAAAAACAAGTTTATCTCCTTCCCAGTCCTACCTAAGCTGACGACATTTGCAATCAGGTAGGAAATCCTCATGAATAAGATGCAATGGGAGTCTCAAGGGGGTGAGTCTAGGAGGAAGCAAACTCTGCTCCCATCCTAACTCATCGTTTAAAATCCCTCGCTTACACAAAGAGGGAAAGGAAGGCCTACGGCTCTCTAGCTGCTGACCAAGTAAAAAGGAGAAGCTGTGTCTGTGACATAACCACTTAGCTCTTCATGCCCCTTTCCAATCTGACCCTCTTTATGTCATTATCTTTATGTGAGTTACTGTTATGTCACTTTCACACGTATCATTTCATTAACAAATGTAACAACTCCATTGGAACAGGAAGAGCAGATAATCCCAATTTACAAATGAACTTTGTTAAAGTTACCACAATAGTGAATATAGTTCTAAAGAGACTTCTATCGCACATAACGACAGGGCAACAAGTTAGATCACAAAGTTCTAGGAGCATTTACTATGATTAACAAATACCAGTAAATATAAATATATAACATAAAAATGCAAATATAAATATTAAACAATAACTATAAATTGAAGATGCTGGTATTACATGTATAAAATATTCACAATTTGAAAGATAATGGGAAAATTTGGCCCACAATGGGAGGCAGCAGAGAAAACATATGTATCCATCACATCAAAGTCAATTGATTTCTAAAATGTGCTTAGTTATATCTTAATAACAAAAGATACAGCAGAAAGCACTACTTTGTAGTTATCCCAAATTATTGAAACACTCCACATTTTAGTTTTTTATTAAATTATAGGAAGTACCATGGGGCACCTGGGTGGTTCAGTGGGTTAAAGCCTCTGCCTTCGGCTCAGGTCATGGTCTCAGGGTTCTGGGATCGAGCCCCGCATTGGGCTCTCCGCTCAGCAGGGAGCCTGCTTCCTCCTCTCTCCCTGCCTGCCTCTCTGCCTACTTGTGATCTCTGTCTGTCAAATAAATAAATAAAATCTTTTAAAAAAATTATAGAAAGTACAATTGTTCTGGCAAATCTACCTGTCTTTTTCATTGCATGGCTTGAAAGGGTCAAAATCTATCTCAGAGAAAAAAGGGGGAAAGGTGATCTAAGAAACAACAGAGCAGACTCTTATATCCCATGAAATTTCCTTCTCCAGAGATAAACATCAATTTATCAGCCTCATACGTAAACTAGAGAAACTGTATAGGTCCTCAAAGATTCCTTATTGAACATTTTTGTGGAATGAAGTTGAGCCAATATTTTGACTAAGTCATAGGGGAAAAGAGAGTTTAGAGTTTAAACTCTGATTTGTTCAACTGTTTGATAATTGCTCATTGTTCCACAGAAATTATGAAGCAAGCTGAATTGCAGCCAATTACAAATTAAATTTTGTCAAATCCACTTCCAAAACACTATATATAC